>NW_009953792.1:538421-539892 GCF_000747805.2 Chaetura pelagica
CCCATCTCTGGAAACGTTCAAGGCCAGGTTGGGTGGAGATTGCAGAAACCTGGTCTGGTGGGAGGTGTCCCTGCCCATGGCAGAGGGACTTAGAACTAGATGGTCTTTAAGGTCCCTTCCAACCCAAACCAGTCAGTGATTCCACGACTCTGTGGTGCCTGCACCTGTGAGCTTGTCCCTCTTCAACTCACTGCTACCCTGAGCTGCATGGCCAGCCAGGCTCCCTGCACTGCCCTGGGACACTCACCACCCTGGTGCAGAGTGTGGGGTGGGAGATGAGCTGCAGGGAGCCTGTGTGACACCAGTTCAGCTCCGCTGGGCACCAATCAGAGACTGGGAAAGGGATCCCAGCCCTCAAAGATACCAGGGTGGATGGAGATAAAAGGCTCTCCAGGGAAAGCCTGCAGCATGGTCCTCACTGCAGGCAGCAGGGAAAGCAGCTGAGGATTTCACAGCCCCCTCCCCGTGCTCTCTGTCCTGCTTCCATCTCCATTTGCCACCTCTGTCCTCACTCCCCACCCAGCTCAGAGCTGAGGCAGCTTCCAGGCAGAAATGTCACAGGAATTGGTACCAAATAATCAGTAATAAACCCGAGCATCTGATGTGGGTGGATGTGCAAGGGCCAGGAGAGCAGCCTGGGCTGAACTGGCAGCTCCTGGAGCAGGAGGCTTAGGGACAAAGGACCAGAACCACTTCTGATGGGACACCCCCCACTAGAAAGCACCAGGCTGGTTCCTTAGGTCCAAAAGAACCTTTTCAGGGCAGGAAGAAAGGGACAGCACCAGCCAGCCCTGGAATACAGGAATTCCAGTTTCATAGCCCTGCCTGGAATCCCAAAAAGCCACGATTCCCCTGAGCCCCAGCAGCAGGAACCCTCCCCCCTTAACTTCCCATCAACTCCCTAACAGCCCTTGGGTTTCTCCCAAAAAAAACGGAACAAAGAACAATCCTGAAACCTCCTCATTTTTTCCCCCAGCACAGAAACCCAGCTCTCCAGCCAGCACTGGGGGCCTCCCTGCTCAAAGTTTCTCTCCAGCTTGGCTCCTCCAAGCAGAAACTGGGCTGGGAGCAGCTGGAGGGTTTGAACCAGCACCACCCCCAAGCACCCCAACTTCCAGCACCCCCAAACTAAGCCCTAGGAGAGGGAAAGACTTTCAGATGCACCACCCCCAAGCACCCCAACTTCCAGCATCCCCCAGATCTAAGCCCTCAGCACTCACTAAAGGGCAGCAACGTGCAGGACAGGAGGAGGAGGCAGGTGCCTGCTTTTAGGGCTTTCAATAATAATAATAACAATAACAATAATAATAGCAACAATAATAATAACAACAATAATTTTTTTTAGCCCTAAAATGATTTTACAAGCACAAGGTATATATATATATATATGTGTATATATGTGTGTGTATATGTATATATGTGTGTATATATATGTGTGTATATGTATATATGTGTGTATATATATGTGTAT
>NW_009953792.1:547382-563050 GCF_000747805.2 Chaetura pelagica
ATGAGGCTGGGGAGCTGGGAAGTGGGATGTGGGATGGGGCTGGGGAGCTGGGAAGTGGGGTTGGGGTTGGGGCTGGAGAGCTGGGAACCCCTCTGGGCAGTGGGATTTGGGATGGGGCTGGAGAGCTGGGAACCCCTCTGGGCAGTGGGATTTGGGATGGGGCTGGGGAGCTGGGAACCCCGCTGGGCAGTGGGATTTGGGATGGATGTTGTGCAAGCACAGAGAGAGGATCATCCGGAAAATGGCCCCATCGGTGGGAAGGGGGGAGCTGGCACCATCCAGATGGGGAGCTGGGACAGGGAACTGGGGCTGGCCAGGCACCAGCACACCCATCTGGGTACTAGGAGCTGGGGTCAGCCTGGATCACCTGGGCACTGGCAGCAGCCACCAGGACCTCCCAGGCACTTGGCTCAGCACTGGGACCAGCATCACCCTGGTGCTGGAGGCTGGGACAAGGTCCCACTGGCTCTGCCTGCAACCCAGCACCAGGAACTGGGCAAACTGGGGCACCATGCACCTACATCAGGTGGGCACTGCACCCATGGAGGGTGCAGGGGAGAGTCATCAGGTGTTGCAGGACTTGGGTGCAAAGGGGACATCCCCATCAGGAATGACCTGGGGTGGGATCACTGGGGTTGAAGGAAACAGGTTTTCCAGCTCTAGAGCAAAGTTATTCCCTTTTTCTGTTTTGCAAGAGGGAAACTGAGGCACTGAGGAGGGGGATGAGAAGCTGGGTGGGTGCTTGGGCCCCCTGCACATCTGTGGAGGTGGCCATGCCATGGGTGTCACAGGCCCAGGTGGCCAGACTGGCCATGCCAGCCCATAAATACACATCCAAGAGGGAAAAAATACACACGACCCAGAGAAAACTCCATCCCCCGTGGCAGGAAGGAGCCAGTGGGGTTTTTACACCCCCTGTGTCATGGGCAACTCTGACCCTGAAGGTCTGAGCTGACATAGAGAATTTATTGCCATCATTCAGGGTTTACCATAAATTAGGGCAAAAAGAGATGGCGAGAGAGGAACAATTGTAAGTGATGGGGATAAACTTTTCACACTCAAAATGATGAGCAATCAGACTCTTGGAGACAAGAGAAAAATCCAGGGCTAAAGGGTTGGCTGCTGCCTGCCAGCAGCAGGGTGAGTGCTTAAGGACATCTGCTTGCCACTTTTGCAGTAATGCAGGGAAATTTCTGGGATAAAATTAGAAAAGAGGCCATGCCTGGAGCAGCACTGGCCTGGCACAAGCTCCTGTTCCCACTGAGGTGTCACCTGCAGCTCTACGTGGTCACCATGAGTCACATGGGTGATTTACCCCCTCTAAGGACCAGCCTTTTCCTCAAGTTTCTTATTCCCTGAAACCCTTCTGGACTTTTCAGATGAAAGTTCTTGGTGTTTTCCCATTCATTTTATGATTATTTCAATACTTCATCGATTTGTGCCATTCTTTGTCTTGCAACTCTTTTCATTCATTTAGTAGTTAAAGGCACAGGGCAGCCAAAAAATGGTGGTTCCAGGAATAATTTCTTTGGCAGAAAAAAATATTTTTATCCTCTTTTCTGGTTTTCCCCTCTCCCCTCCCCACAGGTCTTGGGGCTGCTGTGATCTGGTTGTGCTCAAAACCAGGTCAGTGCCAGGGTCCTCTTTCCCACATCCCTTTTCTCTCAAAAATCACCTAGAAAATAACCCTATAACCCTGTGGGGTTTAGGACTCTGTATTGACAACCTTCTAGTAGGTCCAGGGCCCATCTGAATGTTTGTAGAGAAGAGGAATAGATCCTACACTGGTGTCCAACCCCAAGCCCAAGATCACCTGTCATGGCCCTCAAAGCAGGTGCTAGGGCAGGGCTGGATGTTGCTGCTGCTGCTGCTCCCTGGGAGAGAAAAGAGAGCACAGAGCTCATTTTCATTTGCAATGTGCTCAAATGAGGAGACACTTCACCAGTCTTAATGAATTGTTATCACCATCCATCATTCCTCCCACCAGTACAGACTCTTCCTGACCAGTTGGTCACCACAGGCTTTAACAGCAATGGAGGGAAATAGAGTCACAGAGTCACAGAAGGGTTTGGGTTGGAGAGACCTTCAAGATCATCTAATTCCACCCCCCTTGCATGGGCAGGGACACCTCCCAGCAGCCCAGGTTGCTCCAAGCCCCATCCAACCTGCCCTTCAACACTGCCAGGGATGGGGCAGCCACAGCTTCCCTGGGCAACCTGGGCCAGGCTCTCCCCACCCTCACAGCCCAGAATTTCTCCCTCCCATCTCAGCTCCAGCTCCCTCTGCCAGCTGGAAACCCTTCCCCCTGCTCCCATCCCTCCCTGCCCTTGTCCCAAGCCCCTCCCCAGCTTTCCTGGAGCCCCTTCAGGCACTGGAAGCTGCTCTCAGGTCTCCCTGGAGCCTTCTCTTCTCCAGGCTGAACACCCCAACTCTCCCAGCCTGGCTCCAGAGCAGAGCTGCTCCAGCCCTCCCAGCATTGTTGTGGCTTTCTCTGAACCTGCTCCAACACCTCCATGTCTTTCCTGTGCTGAGGATCCCAGAACTGGACCCAGGACTCACCAGAGTGGAGTCAAGGGGGAGAATAACCTCCCTTGACCCCACTGGTCACACTGCTTGTACTGCAGCCCAGGACCAGGTTGGCTTTCTGGGCTGCCAGTGCACACTGCTGCCTTGTGTCCAGCTTCTCATCCACCAGCACCCCCAAGTCCTTCTCCTCAGGACTGCTCTCCATCCCTTCACCCCCCACTCAACCATGGGTTGCCCTGACCCAGGTGCAGAACCTTACACTTAACCTGGTTGAACTCCACGTCCAGCCTTTCCTTGAACACCTCCAGGGATGGGGACTCCACCACTGCCCTGGGCAGTCCATCCCAAGGTCTGATCACCCTTTCCATGAGGAAGTGCTTCCTAATATCCCACCTAAACCTCCCCTGGAGCAGCTTCAGGCCAGGCCCTCTCATCCTGTCACTGGTTGCCTGGGAGAAGAGCCCGACCCCACCTGCCTCCAACCTCCCTTCAGGTGGTTGTAGAGAGTGAGAAGGTCCATCCTGAGCCTCCTCTTCTCCAGGCTGAACAAGCCCAGCTCCCTCAGCCTCTCCCTACAAGGCTTTTCCTTATGGAAGTGGGAAAATGGGCTCACCCTGGACCTGAATCAGCAGCAGGAGCCTGGCTTTTATTTTGTTAAGGGGCTGAAAAACACTGGGGAAAAGCTCCTCTGCTGAATTAAGGCAGCAATTGGGTCCCCAGCTGCTCTCACGTCCCCGCAGGGACACGGAGCCCCATCCTGCTCTCCTGGCAGGCCCAGATCTCATGGATTAACTTTGGTGCCTCTTTGATTTCAGTCTCAGTGGGGGAAGGAAAATGCTGTAACTACAATTTGCAGCGATGCCTCGTTGCTCCTCGGCGTGATGCAAAGGAGGCTGCAGGGACAGGGGGGATGGGAGAGCAAGAAAAAGCCATGCTTTGATGCTGGACCCCCCCAAAAAAAGCAGAAATAAGGTCAAAGGTAAAGTAGAGGAGGCAAATTGCAGCCCTGGATTCCTCCAACAAATGGGGTTTTGTGATTCCTCCCGGGATTTCAAAGCAGATGGTTCAGTGAGGTTTTTCCTCCCTCCTCCTGGGAATAATTTGTTGTTCTTGCTCATGCAAGGAACCCCCAAGGTGAGGTTTGGTCCTGGGGTGCTACAAGGTGAGGATCTGCCTGCCCAGGGTGGTGGAAGGTGGAGAACTGCCCACTGCTGCCACCCCTGGTGCAACGAGACCAACCCTGACCCTCCCTGGGGCAGGTTTGGGGTAGAGAAGAGACAAAATGACTGCAGGTGGGTGGTTGGTGCCCACATCCTCATTTTCATGCCATGGAGATGGAGGGAGAGGCCCCATCCCCAGTGCAGGAGCTGCCTGATGAGTAATTTGAGCATCATTGATCCCATCAGGTTACAGTCTTCTGTTCCTCTTTGAAGATACCAAGAAATGACCCTACTGCTATTCCTTCCATCATCCACTTGCAGTTCTGGGCCCCTCAGTTCAGGAAGGACAGGGAACTGCTTGAGAGAGCCCAGGGCAGAGCCACAGAGATGCTGGAGGGAGGGGAACATCTCCCTGCTGAGGAAAGGCTGAGGGAGCTGGGTCTGTTGGGCTTGGAGAAGAGGAGACTGAGGGGCCACCTCATCCCTGGTTACAAACACGTTCAGGGCAGTGTCAGACGGAGGGAGCCAGGCTTTGTGCAGTGATGTCCAGTGACAGGACAAGGGGCAGTGGGTGCAAACTGGAGCCCAGGAGGTTCCATGTGAATCTCAGGAAGAACTTCTTTGCTGTGAGAGTGACAGAGCCCTGGGCCAGGCTGCCCAGAGAGGCTGTGGAGTCTCCTTCTCTGGAGACATTCCAACCCCCCTGGCCACGTTCCTGTGTGATGTGCTCTGGGTGCCCCTGCTCTGGCAGGGGGGTTGGGCTGGATGGGCTTTCCAGGTCCCTTCCAACCCCTAAGATGCTGTGATGCTGTGGTTTGGAGCCAGGCAGCAGAAGAGCTGAGCTGCTGTGCAGCATGGGGAGGTAGCACCTAAAGTTGTGGGCCCCCTTTGCAGCCTCTGGGACACCAATCATGTGTTTTCTCCTTCCCCCCCCTCCACGTGATTGCAGCATCATCTCCTACTCATTTGATTTATTTAAGCAGGCCTTCAGATGCTCCAGTAATGGGAGTCATTTAAGTCCCTCTGCAGATATGTATTTATTTATTGCTGTTCATTTAAACTGCAGTGCCAGTTGGCAGGAGAGAGACAAGACTGGGGTCACAAGGATGTTAAATGATTCGCTGTCAAAAATAGCTGGTTGAGAAAGTTCAATTAAACAAGGTTGTTCAAGGTCATAGTCAATCACTGGTGGGAGGAGAAGGCCATTAATTAGCTGTTTTATTTATGGGGTCATCACAGCCAAAGGACCAGCTAAAAAGGGCAACTGTAGCAACTCCTCTTGTGTTTTTGGCAGAAGCAGCTCTTGGGTGAGAAGCCAAGTTGCTGTTGTTGACCATGACAAGGAAGTTGAGGCTACTGGAAGGCAACGTGGTGGTCACAGAGAACCTGGGCAGCCCTATGGGCCAGGGAGCTCCTGCTTGCAAAGTCCATCTTGGGGCTGAACTTGATGCTCCTCCCATAAAGATGATTCAGCAGAGGCTGGGGAGGTGCTTAGCAAGAGTGGAGGTCCCAGAGGGCACCTGAGATCATAGAATTGCAACGACTCAACCCCTGCTCAGCCCTGTTGTCCAGTCATAGAGTCATAGAATGGTTTGGCTTGGAAATGACCTTAGATATTATTTAGCTCCCACACCCCTGCTATGTGCAGGGACACCTTCCACTAGACCAGGTTGCTCCAAGACCCATCCAACCTGCCCTTGAACATGTCCAGCAAGGGGGCATCTACAGCTTCTTTGGGCAACCTGGTCCAGTGCCTTTATCTCTCTCCAGAGATACTTTGGTCACTCCTGCAGACAGGTCCTGGCCTGAGATTTTGCCACCTCTCCTGGTAGATGGTCCAGTAGCTGCATGTTTTTTCTGTTCATACTTGTGTTTAATTTCCCATTTGATCTTCACCAGCATCTTCTTACAGCTATTAGACCTTGCAATATCCTTTCCCTCCTAGCTGAAGAGCTCCCTTAGATCCATTCTCCTCCACCATGCACTACCATGGACCAGCTGAAGTGGGAAAATTGGGCAGGTGTGACTTGGGGTCACTGGAAGTCCACACCTTGCAGCTTTATTGCATCACCTTCCACAGGAGAGCAGAATGATCACAGCAGCTGGGTCTTTAATCACAGAATTGTCATGATTGGTAAAGTCTTCTGAGATACTGGGAACAGTTCTGGGCTCCCCAGTTCAAGAGAGACAGGGAACTGCTGGAGAGAGTCCAGGGGAGGGCAACAAAGATAACTGGGGGGTTGGAGCATCTCCCTGATGAGGAAAGGCTGGGAGAACTGGGACTGCTCAGCCTGGAGAAGAGAAGGCTGAGGGGAGACCTTCTTAATGCCTGGCAGTATCTCAGGGTGGGTGCAGGAGGATGGAGCCAGACTCTGCTCAGCAGTGCCCAGGGACAGGACGGGGGGCAACGGGCACAAGCTGGAACATGGGAAGTGCCACTGAAAGAGGAGGGAAAACTTCTTGCCTGGGAGGGTGACAGAGCCCTGGGACAGGCTGCCCAGGGAGGGTGTGGAGTCCCCTTCTCTGCAGATATTCCAGCCCCTGGATGCAGCCCTGGGTGATGTGCTCTGGGTGATCCTGCTTTAGCAGGGGAGTGGGACTGGATGATCTCTGGAGGTCCCTTCCAACTCTGATGATTCTGTCATCACCAAGTCCAACCATCACACCAGAAGAACACCCACCATGCCCCCTAGAGCATGTCCTAAAGTGCCACATCTGCATGTTTTTTTAATACCTCCAGGTATGGCAACTCAACAAACTCCCTGGGCAGCCAATGATAACAATAATGACAGCAACACCTAGAGAGACCTTTCCATCCATAACCTTCCATCCTCAAAAGGCCCATTTTTCCCCCTATTTCTGCCTAAAATTAAAGGTGGAAGCCATGAACTCTGATGAAAACCCATCCTTGCTCTCCTGGAGAACACCCATGGTGTGGGATGTGCCCTCACAGCAGGCAGCTGGTAAACAGCTCCTGCTAATTGATAGCTCTACTGGGAAATCCACACCATGAAATTCTGCAGTTGATTGCCCGTGTCAGCCCTTGCACAGTCACAAATCAGGCAGCTTTTCACCAGGCCAGCTGCTATTAAGGAAGACAAAAGGCAGCCAGCAAGAAGCTTGCTTGAAGAGGAAGGAAGAGATGACATCAGGGTTGATCCAGGGCAAGGGAGGTGTTGCAGCTGACATCAGGGTGGGACCTGTGGGCCAGAGAGATGCTGAGTTGGACCTTTCCCTGAAAAGCTAGCAAGGTAAGTCAGCAAGGAAAGGTCATCCATGGGTCTGTGTACAGAAGGTAACTCAGGTTTCACAAATCAAGCTCTAGCTGGGTGGGGCTGCTTGAGCATTTGCTCCTCTCCTCTGTCCTTTACACAGGTGTGTAGTGAGAGGACAAGGGGCAGTGGTTTGAAGCTTAGAGAGGGGAGATCCATGTTGGACATTAGGAAGAAGTTCTTTCCTGTGAGGGTGGGGAGAGCCTGGCCCAGGTTGCCCAGAGAAGCTGTGGCTGCCCCATCCCTGGCAGTGTTGAAGGGCAGGGTGGATGGGGCTTGGAGCAGCCTGGGCTGGTGGGAGGTGTCCCTGCCCATGCAGGGGGGCTGGAACCTGATGATCTTTAAGCTCCCTTCCAACCCAAACCAGTCTGTGATTCAGTGACTCCATGTGCTGCCCAGCACTGCAGCACCTTGGGGTAATCAGCATGTATATAAGTAACATAAGGGACATGGTGCTGGGAGTTACCTCCCTGCTTTCTACACTAGTCCATCCAAAGGACTGGTGGTAGGTAAGATGGAGATGTACCATTGCCTGTTGCTCAGTCCTCTCCTGTTCCTAGGGCCATCAGCTCATGTTTGGAAGTCCTGAAATTCTAGGGGTTTCTCTGCTCCAAAAAAGATTATTTCAGGCTCTCTGAAAGCCCAGGAATGGAGGGGCCATTTCATGCTTGGTTCCTGAGCCCAGAAAGGGTGACACTGGGATGAGAGGGTGGGAAAGGCTCACATCTGTATCCTCCAAGCTGCCCTTTAGGTGCTACCTCCCCATGCTGCACAGCAGCTCAGATCTTCTGCTGCCTGGCTCCAAACCACAGCACCACAGAATCACAGTATCTTAGGGACTGGAAGGGACCTGGAAAGCTCCCCCAGCCCAACCCCCCTGCCAGAGCAGGGGCACCCAGAGCACATCACACAGGAACGTGGCCAGGGGGGTTGGAATGTCTCCAGAGAAGGAGACTCCACAGCCTCTCTGGGCAGCCTGGCCCAGGGCTCTGTCACTCTCACAGCAAAGAAGTTCTTCCTGAGATTCCCAGGGAACCTCCTGTGCTCCAGTTTGCACCCAGTGCCCCTTGTCCTGTCACTGGACATCACTGCACAAAGCCTGGCTCCCTCCTCCTGACACTGCCCTGAACGTGTTTGGAACCAGGGATGAGGTGGCCCCTCAGTCTCCTCTTCTCCAAAAAGGTGCATCAAAGCACCACCTGCTTCCTCTGTCAGAAGAGACTTTGTCCTTCCACACAGTGAACCTCAGATGTCACTTTTGGGTCTCCCTCCTTGGCTTTTGGAGTGACCAGCTCTGGGGAGGAGGAGCAGGCAAACACTGAACCCTGTGGGAACACTCCTGACCATGCCCTTGCTATCAGGTATGGAGAGCAAAGCCCCCCGAGGATGACAGGGCCAAAGGTGGCTCAGATGATCCCCTACAAGAGAAGACAGGAAGATGAGTAGCCAGTGGATCTGCAAGGACAGATTTTCCCAGGGATTTACACATTTTGTGCAAAATATTTCTGGCTGAGCCAGGCCCAACCCCCACCCTGGGGGTTGCCCACTCACATCCACTGCTTTGCAAAGAATCAGAGGTTTCAGGGAGGCTGAGGGTAACTTGCCATGTTGGCCAGATGTCCCAAGAGTTCCTTCAACCCCCTGCACCAGGAACCCTGTGTATCAGTGTTTCCATCACACTCATCCCATGGGAACTTGTAACCTGGAAGTTTCCCCACTGTTATCCAGGCAGATATTTTCACTCTACAACCTACTCTCCTTCAGCAAGGAGCACCTCTAGGACACATCCTGAAGGCTTCTAGAGAATTTCCTTCTAGATATTTCCTTACAAGAAGTCCAGAGAAGGGCAATGAAGCTGGGGAAGAGTCTGGAGCACAAGTCTTATGAGGAGCATCTGAGGGAATTTGGGCTGCTTAGCCTGGAGTAAAAGAGGCTGAGGAGGGACCTTCTCACTCTCTACAACTGCCTGAAAGGAGGTTGGAGCCAGGGGGGGTTGGTCTCTTCTCCCAAGTAACAAGTGATAGGACAAGAGGAAATGGGCTCAAGTTGTGCCAGGGGAGGTTTAGATGGGATATTAGAAGAAACTTCTTCACTGCAAGGGTCATTAAACACTGGCACAGGTGGTTGAATCCCCATCCCTGGAGGTGTTTTGCAGACGTGTGGATGTGGTGCTGAGGGACATGGTTTAGCACTGGGCTTGGTAGAGTTGGGTTAATGGTTGGACTTGATGATCTTAAAGGCCTTTTTCCAACCAGAACAATTCTGTGATTGACTCTGTGTTGCTTCTTAGCCTAACCTTGACACCACCATCAGTGAGCAGCAACTCCAGCACTTCTGCTGACTCCTGCACTTGGTGAGGAAGCCAACTCCAACCTCTGCTCCTGGACTGTCTCCTATTACACAGCTCGGGGAAGTTGCTTGAGTATTAATTAGAGAGGTCACCTCTACATCTCAGCTTCATCCAGGCTTCACTCATAGCACTCAGCAAGCAGAAAACCATCAGTGCAATCAAGATGCATTTGCTGCAGTCCAACCTGGCTGGCAAGGTGGAGCCCAGGGTGTGGGAGAACACACCAGCCATGTCATTTTTCATGCAAAACCCAACAGCAAAGCCGTGCTCAGTGTCCTCATCTGACCCCTGAGCTGTAACTCAGCTTGGGAGGCCACAAGAACCTTGACTTGGGTACAGCCCCTCCCTGCAGCCTCAGAAATCATCCTCCTTTCTTGCAATCCTTAACAACTGCCTTCTGCCCTTTCCTCCTCTGCAAGTTTTATATTTTAGGGGAAAATACTGAACAGAAGCCAAAATGAGCCTGTAGGAGAAGGAGATGTTCCCAAATGCACTTTTTTTTTGCAGAGATCTTTGACACCAGCAGTTTTTCATTCCTGCCAGTTTGTGAAATGGACTCGACCATCACTTTCAAAGCTCTGGATACACCTTTTTATCCTATACTGGGAAAAGCAGCAACTATCCAGCCCTGCTGCTGAGCCTGCTGGTTACCACCTGCATGGGGTGGGTTCTCCCTTCACACACCAGTAACACAGGTGACAATGACACTGCTGGCATCTCCCATGCCTTGACTCCCCTCTTCTTCAAGGGCTCAGGCAACAGGCTCCTCCTGACAATCCCAGGTCCTCCTTATTTTTTAATAACTCCACTAATGTCACTTGCTTGGCCTTTGCAGAGACAGGTCTGTAAGAATCAGCCAACAAGCACATTGTGCTGCTGAGCATGGGTAAGTGAAAGGGAAGCAAGGATGAGCTTTGCCTTCAGCTCTCAGGGGAACCTCTGGTTTCATCTGGAGCCTCAATCCAGCCCCTGGACTTGCTGTGGTGTTTTCAGGGGACCTCAGCTGGCCAGGGCTGTGGAAGGAGACACTGACTGCTGCATGGGGCCAGTGGGACAGGCTTGGGATGCCTGATCTGGGTGCTGCATCCACTGGGAGTCTTGCTCAGAAGGTTCCCAGGGGGGTGGCAGTGTCTCCCATGGGCAGCCCTGTGTTTTAAAAGGGGAAAAGCTCTCTCCAGTGGCAGGAGCAGCCCACTCTTTGCAGCAGTGAGTGATGTTCCTATCTTCTGAGAGGTCTGGAGTCAACCAAATTGTGCCTTTTCCACAAGAAAACCTCTGGCAAGTGCCTGAAGCCAAATGTAACTCAGATGAGGATCTCCTAGGGCATGTTTCTGGAGACCTCAAGGGATCACAAACTGTTTAATGTCCCATGATACAGGGGACAGAATGGACAGGTGCAAGGAGAACAGTGGATGTTGTCTTCCTCAACTTTAGCAAGGCTTTTGAGACTGTCACCCACAACATCCTTGTGGAGGAGCTCAGAAAGTGTGAGTGAGAAGAGCAGCCAGTGAGATGGATCAAGAACTGGCTGAACAACAGAGCCCAGAGGGTTGTGATCAATGGTGCAGAGTCCAGCTGGAGACCTGGAACCCCAAGGGGTCAGTACAGGGCCCAGTCTTATTCATCATCTTCCTCAATGACCTGGATGAGGGGATGGAGTGTGTCCTCAGCAAATTTGCTGAGGGTACAGAGCTGGGAGGACTGGCTGATCTACCTGAAGGCTCTGCAGCCATCCAGTGACATCTAAACAGACTGGAGAGCTGGGCAAAGAGGAACCTAATGAGGTTCAACAAGAGTAAGTGTAGGGTCCTGCACCTGGGGAGGAACAACACCATGCACTGAGAGAGATTAGGGGTTGAAAACAGCCTCATGGAAAAGGACCTTGGGGTCCTGGTGGACAACAAGTGATCCATGGGGCAGCAATGTGCCCTTGTGCCCAAGAGAGCCAATAGCAACTTGGGTTGTATTAAGAAGAGTGTGGCCAGCAGGTCAAGGGAGGTTGTCCTCACTTCTGCTCTGCTCTGTGAGGCCACACCTGGAGTGTTGTGTCCAGTTCTGGGCTCCCCAGTTCAAGAGGGACAGGGATTTACTTGAGAGAGTCCAATGGAGGCTACAAGGAGGATTAAGGGACTGGAACATCTGTCATGAGGAAAGGCTGAGAGTCCTGGGGCTGTTTAGTCTAAAGACAAGACTTAGAGGGGACCTGATTAATGTCTATAAATACCTGCAGGGTGGGTGTCAAGAATGGGCCAGTCTCTGTTCAGTGGTGCCTGTGACAGGACAAGGGTAAATGGCACCGACTGACAACTCAGGAAGTTCCACCTCAACATGAGGAGAAACTTCTTTCCTGTGAGGGTGACAGAGCCCTGGGACAGGCTGCCCAGAGAGGCTGTGGAGTCTCCTTCTCTGGAGACTTTACAGACCCATCTGGACATGTTCCTGCCCTGGGTGATCCTGCTTTGGCAGGGAGGTTGGACTGGATGATCTTCAGAGGTCCCTTCCAACCCCTAAGATTCTAAAGAAAGAAAAACCAGGTCACATAGCACAGAAAGACCAATTGTCATCTATGAGGCTGGGAAATCCAACTGCCCAAGGACACAAATCCCTCCCCAAACATCCAGATGGTTCCCTGTTTGCACACAGGATTTCAACGTCTCCCATGACACAGCCAAGGAAAGGCCCTTTCATTGCCACCTGCCTTTGCCAGAAGGAGAGCACTGATCCCACACAGGGCTGCAGAAAGGAGAATTCTCCAGTTCAGCTCAGAAGGCAGAGTTTCCATCTTCACGTGGACACCAACCACACCTTCACAGCTCACACTGATCTGTGCTTCTCTCTGGGACTGATGGATGAGGCTTGAAGCTCCTGTCACACCCCAGTGAAGAGCACTGGGGACTCCTGCTCTCCCTAATTTGCTGAATCCTGCATTCAAGCTGCAGGAGCCACCTCCTACATGATCAGATTACATCTAAAATTGAAACAGAGCTTCATTGTCATCGTGTTTCTCCCCTATTTTTGCTCTTTCTCCCTGATCCAAGGTGTCTGAGCAGAAATAGCCAAGCTGGCATGGATTCAGGCAGGAAAACACCAGGACTACATTTGGAATTGGAGGGTGTAGAGGGATGCTCTCCCCATGTCCAGCCTTCCCACCTGAGGATGTTGCTGCTCTGGGTACCCCCTTGCTGGAGGGAATTGCCACCACCACTGTATCTGTGAAATACACTTAAGGCAAGAATGACCAGGGTCTTATGTTGATTTGGGTTCTGTCTTTACAACAAAGAGTCCTGAGTGGTGTTGAAACACTGATTTCCCCAAGATGTCATCACAGGTGTTGCTGTGCTGGTTGTACACACCTGCTGGGGGCTTGAAATGCTTTCTGGAGAGGAAGGGATCTGCTGGAATGTGACATGGATCATGGTACAGGAAAAGGGGCTATTACTCCATCCTGAGCATAGAATCACAAAATGGTTTGGGTTGAAAGGGAGTTTAAATATCATCCAGTTCCAACCTCCCTGCATGGGCAGGGACACCTCCCAGCAGCTCAGGCTGCTCCAAGCCCCATCCAACCTGCCCTTCAACACTGCCAGGGATGGGGCAGCCACAGCTTCCCTGGGCAACCTGGGCCAGGGTCTCCCCACCCTCACAGCCCAGAATTTCCTCCTAATATCTAAATCTCCCCTCTTCAAGTTTTAAACCATTGCCCCTTGTCCTCTTGCTTCACACCCGTGTAAAAAATCCTGCCCCAGCTTTCTTGTAGGCCCCCTCAGATATTGGAAAGTTGCTATAAAGTCACCTCAGAGCCTTCTCTTCTCCAGGCTGAACAGCCCCAACTCCCCTGTCTTCATAGAGGAGCTGCTCCAGCCCTCTGGTCATTTTTGTCCCCCTCCTCTGGACCCACTCAAGGAGCTCTATGTGCTTCTGATGTTGGGGGCTCCAGAGCTGGACACAGCACTCCAGGTGGGGTCTCACCAGAGCAGAGTAGAGGGTGAGAATCCCCTCCCTGGCCCTGCTGGCCACACCTTGTGATGCAGCCCAGGACACAGTTGGCAAAGCTGGATTTCAGCCAGGCCAGCACGGGGACAATGCTGGGCTGTGGAGCTTGGATGGGCCTTGGTGTGCAGCACCACCCAGGGGAGGTGGCACTGGGACCCCCAGACACTGACACCACTGGCTATGAAGTGTCTTGCCCTGTGCTTTGGCCCTCAGATGTTTAGTTCAAGGTGGATCCTGCAGTGACAAAGCTGCACGAGCAGGAGAAAATAGGGTCAATGAGTAGGACCTGGGAAAGCTGCCAGAAGCAGGAGAAATATCAGAGGGTCACTACCTGCCCTGGGGTGTGATAAGACTTGCTGGGGAAGTGCCTGCTGGTCCATGGTTTCTGCCTGGAGAGCTTCTGCCCTGCAGTGTCCTCTCTCACAGAACAAGAAACAGGAAAAGGAAGAGGCAAATGATGTGCAAACTGCACCCTCCAGGCCCAGCACATTGACCTGACTCCTGCAGCTTTGCTCTCTCAAGCTGAAAGGAGGTTGGAGCAAGGTGGGGGGTGGTCTCTCCTCCCAAGTAACAAGTGACAGGACAAGAGGAAATGGCCTCAGGTTGTGCCAGGGGAGGTTTAGATGGACGTTAGGAAAAAATTCTTCACTGCAAGGGTTGTCAGGCCCTGGCACAGGCTGCCCAGGGAGGTGGTTGAATCACCATCCCTGGAGGTGATAAAAAGATGTGTAGATGTGGTGCTGAGGAACCTGGAGGTCAGTAGAGTTAGGTTAATGGTTGGACTTGATGATCTTTACTGATTATCTTGATAAGGACATAGAGTTATCATCAGTAAGTCTGCAGATGACACCCAGCTGGGTGGGAATGTTGATCTGCATGAGGACAGGGAGGCTCTACAGAGAGACTTGGATAGATTGGATGGTTGGGCTAATGTTAATGGTTTGGGCTTCAACAAGGCCAAGTGCTGGGTCCTGCACTTAGGCCACAACAACCCCAGGCAACACTCCAGGCTTGGGGAAGTGTGGCTGGAAAGTGTCTGGCAGGAAAGGACCTGGGGGTTCTCCTTGACCAGTGGCTGAACGTGAGCCAGTGTATGCCCAGGTGGCCAAGAAAGCCAATGGCATCCTGGCTTGTCTGAGAAATGGTGTGACCAGCAGAAGCAGAGAGGTGATTGTCCCCCTGTGCTCAGCACTGGGGAGGCCACACCTGGAGTGTTGGGTCCAGTTTTGGGCACCTCAATTCCAGAGAGGTCTCGAGGGGCTGGAGCGAGGACAGAGGAGGCAACGGAGCTGGGGAAGGGCCTGGAGAATCAATCTGATGGAGAACCCTTGAAGGAGCTGGGAATGTTTAGTCTGAGGAAGAGGAGGCTGAGGGGAGACCTCATCAGTCTCTACAACCACCTGAAAGGTCATTGTAGAGAGGTTGGTGCTGGTCTCTTCTCACAGGTCATCAGTGACAGAACAAGAGGGAAGGGCTTCAAGCTGCACCAGGGCAGGGTCAGACTGGACATTAGGAAACATTTATTCACAGAAAGAGTGGTCAGACACTGGAATAGGCCGCCCAGGGAGGTGGTGGAGTCACCACCCCTGGATGTGTTGAAGGGTGGTTTGGATGTGGTGTTGGTGGATGTGGTTTAGGGGAGAACTTTGTAGACTTTGTGGAGTCGGTGATGCCAAGGGACTTTTCCCACCTGAATAGTTCTATGATTTATGGCAGCCAACAGCAACCACCACCTGAGCTCAGCTTGGGCTGCTTTTATAGCCAGTGAAGTGAGACAGTCACATCTAGAGTGTGAGGCATCTACCCTAATGTAGCCATCTGCCTTAGGCTGAGATGGATCATGGCTCCATTTGTCTTGATTGACTGTGATGGGAGAAGAGTGCAATTAGTTGAATAGTTGGTGATACTTCACCACTAATTGTGGGCAAGATGGACGCCCTCTTTGATCACTTCTTCTGGAGAAGGAGACACGTTGACTGTAGGTGACAGAACTGAAAAGGACCAGTGAGAGCTTTGGGTTCAAGTGGGCATGGAACTTTATCTACAGTCCTGGGTGGCTGGTGTCACGGTGACCTTAAGTCTGGAACAAAATCCCAACAGAAAATAAATACCCCAAAATGACCAGTGACAGGACAAGGGGCAGTGGGTGCAAAATGGAGCACAGGAGGTTCCATGTGAATCTCAGCAAAAACTTCTTTCCTGTGAGAGTGACAGAGCCCTGGGCCAGGCTGCCCAGAGAGGCTGTGGAGTCTCCTTCTCTGGAGACATTCCAACCCCCCTGGCCACGTTCCTGTGTGATGTGCTCTGGGTGCCCCTGCTCTGGCAGGGGGGTTGGGCTGGGGGAGCTTTCCAGGTCCCTTCCAACCC
>NW_009953792.1:565540-570592 GCF_000747805.2 Chaetura pelagica
AACAGGCTGCCCAGGGAGGTGGTGGAGTCACCATCCCTGGAGGTGTTGAAGGGTGGTTTGGATGTGGTGTTGGTGGATGTGGTTTAGGGGAGAGCTTTGCAGAGTAGGGATGATGGTTGGACTCAGTGATCCCAAGGGGCTTTTCCAACCTGAATGGTTCTATGATTCTGTGATTCTATCTTAAAGGTCTTTTCCAGCCAGAACGATTCTGTGATTGTTTTCCTCTCCCACCCAGGCCAAGCACCTGAATTCCCTTCTCACTGGCATGGGCTGGGGAAGGCCTTTGAAGGTGAGAAGGTCCTGCTCTATTTGCAGTCAGGGCTTCATTCTAAGCAAGGTCCAGTGCTCCAGGGGCTCCAGCACAAGGCAGTAAAGATGGGGGAACCCTTGAACTGGAGTTCAAAATGGATGCAATCCCACCTCCATCTGGAAATGTGTCTGTATTTACTGGATGGCTGCAGGCCAAGCAGCTTCCCCACCACTGCAGCTCATACAAATCCCACTGTTCTACTGGTGCATCCATAAGCCAAGACCACCCATCTACTCCACAGCATCAAGAAGAACTGGCCAGCCCTGTTGCAACACAAAAGCCAAGAGACACCTGGGAAAAAAGTTGTATTTAAACCAAAATTCTTTAATAATTGGAACTATAAAGACACAAATTAGTGCTTGACTGCAGCAAAAAAAAAAGGAATAACCAATGAAATACAATAAATACATTTCAAAGCTACTGTGATTTGCAAAACAGGATGTGCTGATACACATAAGCCTAATGTTAGTTACCAGCTGGTTTGGTACAAAGAATCAGTTCAGTATATCAAAACTGTCAAGAACCATTGCTCAATGCAGCTGTGTTTTACAGGTCAACTGCTGTTCCTCTGTCACAGTGTCATTACTGATCTGCAACCATATCCTGGATTTCAGGAAAAAAAGGCAACTCAAACCAAAAGGTTATGTCAGAACAAATAGTGTCAATGTTAGAAAGTTTGGTCACGTTACACGTGGGGGGTTTCATGTCCATCACAGGTGGGCAGATGTTACTTGCTAAGACAGGAAACATCATCAGTGCATTAAGCTGAGTTCAAGATTCAACATCAAATAGTCAACATCAATTTGGAAGATCAAGAGAAAAACCAGTTCCTGTTCAGTCTACGGAGGAACTGCTGCTTATGCTGCTTGAAACTCTTGTCTTCCAAAATCCAGGGAGCAATAGTGGACACAACCAAAATTCTGCAGCTGCTGACCAAGGCTAGAATTTAGAAAACATTTTGGGACATGTTTTGCTGTGGCCACGTGTCAAAACCCGCTGCATTAAACATTCTGGCTTTGGAGACACATATAAATGTTCTAGAGCTTTGGGAAAAGGATGAATCTGAGGTTGTGCTTACAGATATTCCTGTGGACAAATAATCAAAAGACCCTTTATTTGCATTTTTTTGGAAAAAAAAATCAACATTTTGCTCTAAAAATCAGGCAGACTCAACTCGTGTGAAGGATGTGCAGAAACAATGTGCAGGCACTGGCTTCAGGTCTGGCATCAGCTGGATTTTGAACTTGGTTCTTCTTAAATCTGCAATTACATGTGTAATCAAATCTAAAGACTTTCAACAAGTAAGGTGGGGGAGTTCTGGAGTAAAGTAAGAGGTTCAGGCATCGATCCTGCCCCCAAAATTGTACATGTGAAGCCCAGTATCCCCAGTCCTGTTTGGAGCATCTGGCTGGGAGCTCCAGTAACAGGGCTCTGCATAAAGTGCTTGTTTGCTTGTGTGCTGCGCCCTCACACTGCCTCTCCTCGAATTACACACACTAAAATAAACACCAGCTGCAGGGCCAGACCCCTCAACCAGCTTTCAAACATCTGAGCAGATCCATCAGGAACGTGGGGTTCAGTCAGGCACAAGGTTGGAGCCAAGAAGAGGCAGCCATGTACTGGCTAACAACGTTTCTGGGGAGCAAGTCAAAAGAGTTCTGTGACTCCTGCAGCCGGAGGAGTTGTAACAAAAACCAAAATGACCTCCCACCCAGCAAGGATCTTGTCTTAGGGACCCCAGGAGAAAATACCTCAGCTCTCAGAAAAAGTTTGTGACAGAGATCAGGCACTTGGCAGCCATAGGCAGTTGTGAGTGAGAAACTGAAGGAAGAAACACAAACCCCATCTTACTAGTTACACAGTATGTTCTGTGCAGCTGCATCTCTTCCCATCCTCTTCCAAGGGTTTTGTGGATGTTCTTTGACAGCAGCAGGGTGAAAAGGTTTGCTTGCAAAACATTTTCAGAAACAAAACTGTTAGATGTGTAAGAGCATCTCTAAGGAAATGATTAAAAGGAAACCAGCTTCTTCTGACAGCTGATAAAGACACTAGAAAGAGTCAAAATCCCAGACTCTCAAACAAAGCTGGCAGAGGGTGTTCCAGAGGGAAAAGAAATGTATTCACTTCTCTGTGTCATGTTCCATCCTCACAAAAAAAGGAACAACAGCTGAATAATCTACAACAAACCCAATGTAACAGAGTCTATGTGGTAAAGAGTGAAGAGTCAGAAAGGAAAGTGAAATGTACAAAATATTCAAGCTTGTTATGTAAGAAACTAAAGTGCAGTTATGGGTGGGTGGCTGATGTAACACCACAGGATTCTGTGCTTTAGCTTTTGTTGTTCTCTTTCCATGTAAGATTTCTTAATCTCCTTCTGGCTATTTTGCTTCTCATGGGTAGCAAAGGCTCCACCACTAATCTCCCTCTTCATACTGGTCTCACAGTTAAACAGTACTTTGCAGTTAAAATCTCCCACCACATACTTACAAACCCCTACTTACAAGGGGTTTCTATAAAGTAAATAATTTTACCTGAATATGTTAATTTAAATCACAGGGCACAGATTCTGCCAAAATTAAGGTGTCTTCTGAATTCTGAGATCCACCGAAAAAAACAAGTGCTGCTGCTTTAGAGCTTGTCTTCCACTAAGAAGTGTTATGTAGAATTGTTTCACCACCTGCTATCAAATGCTAAAAATATATCCACAGGGAGAAACAGGTTTTTAGAAAACAGCATCACTGAGATTCTTGAATGCAGACTAAACAAGGGGGGTGTAACTGTGAGGAACACTCGTGACACTGGGAGAATTTTCTGCTGCTAAGAGTTTCAGATGGAGGAGTTAGCTGAAAAACTCATCCAGGTGTTCAAAACCAAGTGTTGGCAGCAAATGCACCACAGCCAGAAGAATCAACTGCATTTCAAGTCATACAATTCCCCTTCAGCCAAACAAAACAGCACAGTATCAGATTTAAAGAGAATTAAAACGACTTATAAAGGCGTATTTTCCATCTCACCTCTTCCAAAATCATGTAGAACTAGTAATGCTGTTTGCATCTTAGCTTTAAATGGAACTTCACTGCCAAAAAAGGTTTCACTTCACCTGTCTGAGTTCAAGTCCTCCTACTCATACCTCTCTATAAAGCAGCCAGACTTGGGCAGGCACAGGAAGAGCAGACTGAGCACAACCTAGAAGTGACAGACACAGAACAGAGCAGGATGTTTATGGAGAGTGACCAGAGGCAGCCACAGATCAGTACAACATTGGTGCCAACCTCAGGGGCTGTGGGGCTAAGTCAGGCTGCTCTAATGGTCTCCACATTCAGGCAGGTGTAATAATGGGCACAGGTCCTGTCCAATACATGACAGAGGTAGATCAGCAAGTGACAGGCTGCATATTCCAATCCTGACCACAGGGTAGCCTTCTAAATACTTGTGGGTAGCACATCCTCCTCGTGCTCCAAGCAGAAGCATTCCCATGAAGTCCAGAGGTGACTAACACTGCTAACTAACAACACTGCCTCCAAAACACCAACCAGATGCTTCCTGATGGCAGATTCCTGGTTGTCGTGTCTCATCTTCCGTTCTGAATAATGAGTGTCTTGAGCTGCATCCAGAAAATCTAGATTCCTGGCATAGGACCTGGTGTTGATCCATATTGGGAGACTAATTTTGAGGTTTTTCTTTCATTCCCAAGAAGAATTTTTCAGCTCAGGTGCTGCAGAACTACTTGCTGCTGCTCTGTGCTGAGATGATGGTCGCGAGGTGGCAAATTTTCTGGTTCTTCATGGATGTTAAAAGAGTTCATTGCTATCAAGTCTGTCCAACACATCCTGTAGAATTCATATTAAACAAAACCTGCTATTTCCCTAATTCCCTTTACAGTAGCTACTCTCTGAATCCTACTCAAGAAATAGGATCAAAGATAACTCACCTCCTAAGTTGTAGTGCAAGAGAAGTTTGGGACACGCTGCTCTAAGGTTTGTAGAACAAAAACCAACATGTCATACAAGTGACACAAATAAAAAGCCATTTAACAGACATTTAACAGATTACAGGAGTAAGGATGTATGTCTTGCCAGGCACTAGAAAAGGCAGTCTGAATTTCAGTGACATGCAGTTAAAACTGCCAGTTTCAATATCACTCACGAGATCAGTAAGGCAGTGAAACCAAAGCACCCATAAATTCTGGATTCTTTATGCTTAGAAGGACAGACACATAAATTACATTCTTCAGTCTAACATAACTTGAAGGAAGAGCTGCTGGAAGGCTGGTAGAGGTGGTTTTTAGTTGTTTGGAATGAAATATGCCAGTTGCCATGATTTTTTCTAAAAGATAAAAACATCAGTGACAAATGGCATGTGAATGAAAAGCAAACAGCAGCATGAAATTAAAACAAGGACTTTGCCAGCTTTTTTGTTTTAAATCCTGACAACTTCATTCAACAAGATCTGAAGAGAAACACACTCCTTAGTTGCAAATGTGTAGGAAAATCAACAAATTCCTTTAAAATTTACCATTGTAGTGATGTCTTATCAGTAAGAAAGTGGCTTTTCAGCACACTCTGGTTCCTGCAGTTACAGGGAAACCAAACAGAGCCCCCAGATCCTCCAGTAACAAAACTAAGGCCACGAAAAGAAAGGTTTTGTTTGTTTCATTTAAAAAAAAAAAATAATAATACCACACCTAGCAGATGTCACAAGTGAGTGTTGATAGGTCTTGTTGCTGCACTGCTCCTGTTATG
>NW_009953792.1:570623-587819 GCF_000747805.2 Chaetura pelagica
TCCCTACCTTATGAGAACATGTAAACATACTAATAAGAAAGTTGGATACAGGGTACAGAAGAATGTTGAGAGAGCCTGGAGGTGAATAGGCAGGCACTTATTTTTAAGCTACATTTTTTTAAAAACAGTGCTCAAATCTCTTTATCCTTCTGGATAATAAGACACTTGATCCAAGACAGCATTTTCCTACCTCTATGCTTGTTATTCCAATGTCTTTCAGTCTGAAGATCTAATTTCCTAACACAGCTGCTGATCTTGTCTATGGGACTGGAACCTACTGACAACAAATCTGGTTTAAAATTTTCATTCCTGATAGTGGGCTGTTGATTAAAGTTTGAAAAGCACTGCTATCAGCACATGCTTAAACCTCACTGAAGTCACTCAGGGTTAAGGATCTTCTTCTAGCCCTGAGTTTGGGTCTATTTGATCCCAAGAGTCCAGGGTCAATCATATAACAAACCCCACAATTTTATTTGGAGCACATCAGTGCTACTGATGGACACGAAGGATGCAGCTGAACTGCAAACAGGAAAAAGAAAATAGATATTAAAAGGGAGGAGACCATTTTATAGTCAGAGTTGGTTGCATGATATAGGTTTCAGTCTGACTTTTTCAGCAGCCAGAGCATGGAAACTTACACTAGCTGGGACTTTGTGATCTGGGAGACAGTTTTATAGCTTCATTACAGCATTTTGCTGCTGTGGGCATGTTTTAAAGCATTTCCCTTTTTATTTTTCTTCATGGCAGGAAGGATAAATCCCTCAGAACATCAAATGTAGATAAAAATTGCATAGCAAGGCAGCTAAGAGGCCCAGAGACAGACTCCTTTAGTTGCCCCAAGATCTGAATAGTCAAACCCACAGCCTCCAATATGAGGTATATTTTGAAAAACTGTTAGTTCAATGGTTTCTTTCTGCTTATTAACTTTTCATCAGCTGGGTAGACCAAAACTGCAGAAACCAGAGAGTTTGTCCCCCCCACTAATCCCCAAAATCTGGTTTTAAAAAGGTGGTCAACTTTCCACAGAGTAACCATCTGATGGAGAGAGTGAGCAATCAAAGTGCTGCCAATTCTATTTTGGGGCATCCTCAACATCAATCTTGTTCTTTACTCTTTCTTCATTTTTCTGAATAAGAAGATGCTTCTGAAAGTCAGACCAGTATGTAAGTCTTGGAAAAGAAGGGAAAGAAATTAATTCAAAGCTGAACTAGCACACATCTAAAGGTGCTTGTCAATCTGTAGTATGAACGGGACCACGGGGAATAAAAAGGAGGGATAGAAAAGAGAGGCATGTAAAGAATAATTATTAACAAATTTAAAAAGTGTTTCTTATATTTATGCAGTCACCCTGCAGTCTCCTGATGGATCACTAGTCAAACAGATGAGGAATTCAGTTTGCACACACAAACAAGAATCCCTATGATGCTTCACCATCTTAAGTGTCTTCTGCCAGTCACACTCTGGAACATCCTCCCAGATCTAACCTTAGTTGGACTGAAGAGAAAATGGAAGCTTGGTAGGTACAAAATGAACCAAATGGCACAGGTATCCCAACTGTTTTGCTTAAAATATAAATTGCAAAGGAGAATGTGGAAAAGCAAGATAGATTAAAGGCCTAAAATAATAATGACATACTTCATTAATTGTATAAAAGTGCAAAGATTAAAGTAGTTCAGGTTAAGCATTCAGTTCACTATAGGCCACACAAGTGCTTAGCTTGGCCATCAATGGCCTGTTCTTGTCTTTCAGTTACTAATACTAGTTTAAACCACAGAAAGAACAACAACTGAATGAAAAACGTATGCAATCCACTTCAAAAATGGTTAGTTTTCTGTGACCAGCACGAAATATTAGCTCTGTATCATCAGCTATACAATATATACATAAAAATATTGTGTCTCAATCTTTGTTTTAACAACTTAGAATAAAGCTGTCCTAGACATTATTTCCCTAGTGTGCCAACTCTTTGTTCTGTTCTGGCCAGCTGGCCTAGTAACACAAAGAAGTCCTTTTATAGCAATGGGACTTGAATTGATCCATAATTTTGACACTTCAGCCACAGTAACTGTTGAATTGCTTTATTCAGCCAGACCAGGTGATTGATGAGACTCCCTAGGTCTTGGTCAAAGCTTCTTAGGTGGCTCCACAAGAAGAACAGGCCATATTCCAAAAATAAACTGTTAAAAGAAAAACAGGGAGAGGGGAAAGATTTCCTGGAATATTATGTCTCTTGGAACAAAAGCCAAACACTGTTATATGTGACATGAGCCACCAGTGTGTGTTTGCAGCCCAGAGAGCAAATCACATCCTGGGCTGCATCAACAGAAGTGTGGCCAGCAGGGCCAGGAAAGGGATTCTGCCCCTCTGCTCTGCTCTGGTGAGACCCCACATAGAATGTTGTGTCCAGATCTGGAGCCCTCAGCACAGGAAAGATAAAGTCCTGTTGGAGAGGGTCCAGAGAAGGGCCATAAAGATTATACAAGGGCTGGATATGAAGACAGGCTGAGGGAGTTGGAGTGTTCAGCCTGGAGAAGAGAAGGTTCCAGGGAGACCTTAGAGCACCTTTGAGTGCCTGAAGGGGGTCCAGGAAAGCTGGGGAGGGGCTTTTCAGCAGAGAAAATAGTGACAGGACAAATGGTTATGGTTTTAAACTGAGAGTGGGGAGATTTAGGTCAGATATTAGGAAGAAATTCTTCATTCTAAGGGTGGTGAGGAGCTGGAGTAGGTTGCTCAAGGAGGTTGTTGATGTCCCATCCCTGGAGGTTTTTAAGGCCAGGTTGGATGAGGTTTTGTACCACCTGGTCTAGTGGTTCCCTGTTCATGGCAGGGGGGTTGGAACTGGAAGGTCTTGAAGGTCCTTTCCAACCTTAATGATTCTATGAAAAGAAATTTTAACCATGTTTCTTGGGAGGTAAGTAGAACTCAAAGCTAGAACCCCAACAGACATAATCAGTGAGTCCCAGTACAAGCTCAGAGCACAAGAGATCTGAATGCTGCAGGGAACTCATGGACACAAAATATTGCTTCCTTACCTTCACCTTTGGCCTGTGCTTCAGGAAAAGTGTCCTTGTATATAAACTGAGGAAAGGGAGAAAAGGATGCTTAAAATTTTATGGATAAGCCAGCATAGAAAATAATAATGATATATTATTACCCATTTTATCTTCTAACTAGAAAACAACTTTTTCTGTGATGGCAGAGCTACCCGTTCTGCCTGGATTTATGCAAAATAGGAGACTTTAGCCTACAGTGATGCCTCCTTGGATGTCTTCAAGGCCAGGCTGGATGGGGCTTGGAGCAACCTGGTCTGGTGGGAGGTGTCCTTGCCCATGCAGGGGGGTTGGAACTCAATGATCTTTAAGGTCCCTTTCAAGCCAAACCATTCTATGACTCTATGAGTAAACCCTCTGTGCTAGACCATGGCAGCAAACTAATCAACCCTCCACTATGTGGGGAGAAAGAAAGAAACCCAGAGAAGAAAATTCTCTCCACTATGGAAAAGCCTAAACAGGGACTAGAGCCTGACATTTTTGAAGGATGAAATTAAACCAGTGTATGACAAAACACAGCAGATGTTAAGGGGGGGTCGGGAAGCAACACAGCTTGATTCTGTATCTCAGTTTTGTTCTTATACACCCTCTCCCCTCAGCAGATGTTCTCCAGTGAATGACCTCACTGTTTTAAGCAGACAAAGCTGATGCCACTCTGTGATTAAGGAAATACTAGGAAAACTACTGCAGGGAAAGCATGTAGCTTACTGGGGCAGGGCAGACAAATCAGGCATCTGCACACTCCCTAAAAGCAAGAAGATGCAAACCCAAATTATTTTCTCTGTGTAGCATGCTGGAAAAACCTTGCCATGCCATCACAACTTTCTGCATGTTTCCTGTAAGGAATTTTCTTCAAAAGATTCTCTCAAGCTGCTTAGGGCAACAGACAACCTCTCAGCTAAAATGGAGCAGCTGTTTTCCACATACCATGGATATATTTACAAATATACAACATATGTCTGGAAAAAAAAGCTATCAGAATAGCTACTGGAAATGTATTTATTTTCCTTGCATTTTTCCTTTTACTAGCTATTTTAAGATCTGATTAAAAAAAAGGAGAATCTTATGTTACATGTAGAAAAATTGCTTTGTGCTCAAGTTTTCTCAACTACATAGAACAAACCTGTTAAACAGACATTCTCTTATGGTTCAGTGGCAAAACATTCCTTCATCATATAATGAACAAACTCCAGAAATGCTTCAGATTCCACTTTCCATTCAATTTTTCTGCTTGGTTCCACTAGATGGTGGCATAGAGCAAAGGCAGAGAGAAAAATCTGCTGGCTGCAGACTTGCTAACTCAGGCTCTCTTTTCTAAAACTCATACCCTCTACTTCTAGGAACAGCTCTGATCCAACTACTTCAGCTGTCAACCTGCTCTACAGCACGATGTCTGCTAGTTTTCAGACAGTCCCTATCCAAAAGATTAGTTGTGCTTCTAAAATTAAACATGGTTAGGTACTTCAGGATTGCTGGTCAAGAACAGAAAGGTGTTAATAGCTAATATTTTGAAATTAATAAACTGCAAAACTACTGGACAGTGTAACTGCTACAGGGAAACTGCTACATTTCTGAACTGCATTTTCCTGCACAACCATCACTATTTCAAGATTCATGATCACATTCCTAGAGTCTTTAGACCAGTTTTTAGATCAGCTGCAAAGAGAAAAGAAAAACTCCCACCAGTTTAGTAAGGGGTAATTTTTTCAGCTTTTCTGGCTGATAAAACATTTTGAGTTAAATCTGAACACAGGAGAACTCCTAAGGCTGCTTTAAGAACATTCAGTTTAGAAAACATTTCCTACCTTAGCAGGATATGAAGGTAAGAGCCCAGGCCTGTGAGAATATGCCACCACGCATGAAACTGTGTCACAGCACCCACAACAGGAGGCATCTTCTCTCGTAGTGCTCTGTAAGGAAGAAACACCACGGGTTGGTTGGTTTTTCAAGCTAAGCAATCTCAAAACGGTCAGATCACACACTCCTGTTTCCCTGTCTCAGGCACGTGCTTCATGAGGGAGGCTTCACATAGTCAGCAGGTGAGGAACAGCAGTTACACCTTTTGTTCCCAGTGTAGAAAGGTATCAGCAACTTGGATTTCTTACACATTTAAAGAAAGCATAAACTTCTCCACACAAAGAGTGATCAGTTACTTCTAGACTCAAATCCCAGTCCCAACTAAGTTCTACCATTCTCCTCCCCCAGACACAGTGAACTGCTGTCCATAGGATGAAATGCAGAGCTTAAGGTCTGAGGGAGGACATGGGATCCATCAGACATCAGCACTTCACATTTTGCAATTTCACCACCCATTCTTCAGCTCCATGGAAGCTTAGGTTGCCTTTCCCTGTTGTGCTCTAAAACAGGGACAAAATGGGTGTTTAGTGAGGAAGCAGGGAAAGGTCTGAAGCACTCGACCAACATGCTTTGTATTTTGTACTTGAAAAGACTAAGAGGAAACCTTATTCATGTCTACAAATATCTGCAGGGTGGGTGTCAAGAATGGGCCAGTCTCTTTCAGTGGTGCCTGTGACAAGACAAGGGGAAATGGCACCAAGTTACAACTCAGGAAGTTCCACCTCAACATGAGGAGAAACTTCTGTCCTGTGAAGGTGACAGAGCCCTGGGACAGGCTGCCCAGAGAGGTTGTGGAGTCTCCTTCTCTGGAGACTTTACAGACCCATCTGGATGTGTTTCTGTGTGACCTGCCCTGGGTTTTCCTGCTGCAGCAGGAAGGTTGGACTCAGGTTGGACTTGATGATTTCCAGAGGTCCCTTCCAACCCCTATGATTCTATGATTCAGTCATGGGGTGTGAGCTACTTGAGAACATGTTAAGAGATGGAAAAAAAGAATGGGAAGGAACTACATTGTTCTGATTCCTCCTGCTCACTGGGCTTCCACAGATAACACCTGTTTTGGTTGATGCAGGAGCCTGTCTTCTTTTCTGACTTCCATTTCACATTCAGCCAAAATAAAATAGGGAAAATGATGACTTCAAGTGTAAAGGAAGAAAAATCTGAAGCTTCTGTAATATTTATTTACTGCTTGATGTTATAGGGTTCACTCCCCCTGAGCTACTGCTCAGTTTCCAGAGCTGCTCAGTCACAAATATGAAGACAGAGCTTTGATTCAGTCAGCCTGTGAATGACACAGAACACATAGACTGTCACCCTAGCACAGACTCTGAGCCTTTGCAAGGCAGGAAGCCTCAAAGCTCAAGTTCAAAAGTCCATGGATCCAACCAGGGAAGCTGAATGCTATAGATGTCTTTTTTGTCTTGTTTGGTGGTGGTTGTTGTGGCTTTTTAAAATAACCTTGACATTGAATGACATATGGAAAAACCAAAAGAAGGGCAGGTAGGTGGATGATTCACCAGTTAGATTTTCAGATAATAAAAAACCACAAGTATATGGAATATATTTTCTCCAAAGGTTGGAATCATAAAGCGAGTAAACAAGTGTATTTATTTTTTTACAGCACCACCACCAAACAAGCACTACAGGATTTATGCTACTTTTATTCCCCCTTTGCAAAATGAGGATGGAAAAAAGTGCTTCTGCAGCTGGTGTAATCTTTGAGTTTAGGAACAAGTTCAAAAGCCCCACAGATCTGCAGCAGCTCAGCAGGCTTAGTGAACTGGGGGTTATGATCTCACCAGTGATGTGATGCAGCTGCAAAACCCAACCCTGATGCCAACATTTGCAAAATCACTGTACACCCACCCACTTGTATTGGCAAATAACTTTTCTATGCCATCTGTATTGAGTGTTTCTCAAGATGAGGCACTGTGTATTATCTCCCAGGCTGAGAGAGTTGGGGGTGCTCAGCCTGGAGAAGAGAAGGCTCCAGGGAGACCTTAGAGCACCTTCCAGTGCCTGAAGGGGCTCCAGGAAAGCTGGGGAGGGGCTTAGGACAAGGGCATGGAGTGAGAGGACAAGGGGCAATTGATTAAAACTGGAGGAGGGGAGATTTAGGTCAGAAATGAGGAAGAAATGCTTTGCTGTGAGGGTGGTGAGACACTGGAACAGGTTGCTCAGAGAAGCTGTGGCTGCCCCATCCCTGGAAATGTTCCAGATCAGGTTGGATGAGGCTTGCAGCAAACCTGTTCTGGTGGGAGGTGCTCCTGCCCATGCAGGGGGTTGGAACTAGATGATATTTAAGGTCCCTTCCAACCCAAACCACTCCGTGATTCTGTGACAGCCAAACACAGTAAATTGGCTCAGAGAGTTACTGTTCTTTCTGAGACATTCAAACAGCCTTTGTTTATTGGTGTCAGATATACTGCAGTAGATATTTTTTAACCTGCAGAATGACTGCTTTTGGCATTTTCCTGGAAAATGCCAAGAACAGAAACAAAACCCAAAAAAAAGCAGGATAAAACCCCCATTCAGGTGAAACCAAGTGTGAATAGCATGCTTTAGTAAGCCACAGATCCTCAAAATTACTTCAGTGACTTGACTTTCTCTCAATTGAAGTCAAAGAGAAACATCAATTATTTAAAAAAAATCAATCTGTTCATGTGTGACATAATGTTAAGAAACTGTTGAGTGATGAATCATGTCATGAACAAAGTGGATAAAACCCCTTGTGAATGTTTGATAAGCAGCACACCACACACATCCTCAGAGGGACTTGAATATACACCACAAGAAAAACAAAACTTAATCTTAAAAGACTATTAAGACCTATTTGGAGAAAGTTAAAGAACTCACCTCAATTTATCACAGAAAATGTTGTCCACATTCCAGAGAAAAAATCCCATTAAAAATACAGTTAAAGATGTATAGCCTAGACCTCTAAGCCATGGGTATACCCTGGAGAGACAGAAATAATACAAAGTTTAGTTCAAGATTCTTTAAAGGCAGCTTTTTTGTAACACACATCAATGCTATTACAAACAAACTGCTTTATTAAATGATTTATTTTTTTTTTCCTAAAAGGAGAAACACTGACTTCAAATCTCATCCATTATTACCTCCCTCTCTCCTGAATTCACATTTTGACACTGGTCTTTTAAATGTTTTACTAAATGCTGTTCTGTCCAAACATGAGTGAATAAGAACACTGAAGGTGGCTAAAAGGTAGAAATTCTACAGTGTCAGTTAAAAAAAAAACATGTTACAAATTAAGACTCTTCCCAAAAGGTTCTTTTCTAATCCAGGATATCCCTTTGCTATGGGACTTGTTTAAATAATGTCTGGAGACCCCCATGACCCACAACTAACCTAATGATTTGTTTTAGAAAACAGCCATTTCATGTTGTATTTTATCACTGAAGGGATGGAAAAATGTCAATTTCATTTTGGGAGGAAAGAAAATCCCCTTTAGGATATGGGAAACGTTCTGAAGCATCAGGTGCAATAATATGCACCATTAATAACTCACCCCCAATCTCTGCATTCCATTTAAACTGTGGAATTGTAGATTTCCTACATGGAAGCTGGTAGCATTTCTTACTATCTTTCCCACATCTTTCCCACTCAAAATACAAGTCCAAAAGCAGGCCATGAAAGGCTGCCATCAAATATTGCTCAAGTGATTTTTAAGCACTATAAATGAACAGGCTTTTGACACTGTCTCCCATAATATCCTCATGAAGAAACTCAGGAAGTGAGGTTTGGATGAGGTGAGGTGGATTGAGAGCTGGTTGAGTGAGAGAGCTCAGAGGGTTATGATTAATGGAGCAGGGTTGAGTTGGAGGCCTGTAACCAGTGGTATCCCTCAGGGGCCAATACTCAGTCTGGTCTTGTTCAACATATTAATGAGTGAGGGGACAAAGTGTGACCTCAGCAAGTTGGCTGATGATATCAATCTGGGAGGGGTGGCTGACACACTACAGGGCTGTGCTGCCATCCAACGTGACCTGGACAGGCTGGAGAGCTGTGCAGAGAAGAACCTGGTGAGATTGAATAACAGCAAATGCAAGGTCCCATGTCTGAGGATGAACAACCCCATGCACCAGTATAGGTTAGGGGCTGAGCTGCTGCAAAGCAGTTCTGAGAAGGATCTTGCAGTTTTGGTAGACAAAAGGTTAACAATCAGCCAGCATTGTGCCCTTGTGGCCAGGAAGGCAAATGGTATCTTGGGATGCATTAGGAAGAGTGTGGCCAGAAGGTCAAGGAAGGTCATCCTCCCTCTTTATTCTGCCCTGGTGAGGCCACTTCTGGAATACTGGGCTCCCAGTTCAAGAGAGACAGGGAACTGCTGGAGAGTCCAGGAGAAGGCAACAAAGACGACTGGGGGGTTCCTGATAAGGAAAGGCTGAGAGAGCTGGGAATGTTCAGCCTGGAGAAGAGAAGACTGAGGGGAGACCTCATCAATGCCTATAGATATCTTAGGGGCGAGAGTAAGGAGGATGGAGTGAGAGCCTTCAGCAGTGCCCAGTGACAGGACAAGGGGCAATGGGCACAAGCTGGAACACAGGAAGTTCCGTCTAAACATGAGGGAAAACTTCTTGCCTGTGAGGGTCACAGAACCCTGGGACAGGCTGCCCAGGGAGGCTGTGGAGTCTCCTTGTCTGGAGACATTCAAGACCCACCTGGTGTAATGTGTTCTGAGTGATCCTGCTTTAGCAGGGGAGTTAGACTAGATGATCTCTAGAAGTCTCTTCCAACTCTGATGACTGTGTGATTCTGAATTAAAACACACTCCTGAGCTGCTCCTTCTCCACTGTGTCACACACAGTGCCTGTCTCAGAGCTGTGACCACTCACCAACACGTGAAAAACACGACAGGCAGAGCTCCTGCCACAGGGCAAGCTGACAGGTAAGAGCTGCACATGTTCACAGGGGCAGTGCTGATAGAAACTAGAAACATTATTACTGGTTTAGCCTAATAAATGCCTGGAGCACCAGGCAGCACATGGCAGAGACTTCAACTCAGTGCTCTGGAGACACAAGCAAACCCAGGATATGAAAGAGCACTAAATGCTCTCTTATTATTCATGCTGGCAATTAGGTAATTATAGCTAGAATTGTTCAGGGAATAAATGGTGCTGTTTTGGGAAGGAATGAGAGAAGAGCTGGCAATACTTATTAATGGGGAACATGCTTTGTGAAAAGAGAACAACATTTGCCAAGTTATCTTGGGAAGGAAGCAGGCTCAAGAAAGACATGAGAAGTGTGGGGGGGAAACATGCAGGAACAGCAACAAACAATGAGGATAAGAGGAAGGAATAACATGCTGTTAATTGAGATTTTTACCCTAAGCTCCAGAGTGACTTCAAGCCCTGCACTATGAGTGACAGGCAGCTAATACATTTTAAGGAAGTAAGAAATAAAACAACCAGCAAACAGAGTCGACATGTAAGCTGAAACCAGCTTGGACAAGCAGCACTGTCAGTGGAAAGCCAGGAGTATGTTTTAGCCACACAGAAGTAAATCCTGAAGTGTAGCTGGGGATGACTTTTAGATAAAAGAAAGGTCCTTTGGGTTGGCACAGCTTCTCTAGCAGAACTAAATTTAAAATTAGCAGTAGTTCAGTTAAAATTCAGAAGGAGTTTAGTTAAAATTCAGAAGTAGTTTAAACCTACTTCTCTCCCCACCCCAATTTTCAAAGCAGTTTGTATAATATAACCAAAGGGGAGAAGCAAGGTTTTGTAGGGCCACACTGCAATAAAGTGATCTAGCTAATTAAGAGAATACACTCCAAACCCCTAAAACTGAAGGAAAAAAGTGGGTAGAGCTTCAGAGGCAGAATTTGCTAGAGGAAAACAATGAGTGATGTTACTGATAGTGACAGAAGACAATGAAATGCTTCAGAAACAATGAGAATATACAAGTGTGTGGAATCTGCAGAATTGGAAAGATAACAGGCCCCAGGGTTTGTCTACAAAGGAAGAAATTTAAGTGACTAGAACCGTGTGAAAACCTCGTATAAGAACAAAATTGAAATTACTTGATCTTGATTCAACTTCATTTTCCCTGGAAGTGAATTAAGGTAGTATCGAAGAGCTCTGTGTTAGGATTAAAATTTCCATGTTCAGGGGTTTGAAAAGTGCCTTTGAATTGATTACTGTTTCCTAAGCCACAAACAACACGTTATCAGTTTTAAGTCTGTGAACATTTACACTTGGTCGGTGTGGACTTCTTGGGGAAAGTCAGAGCAAATTAACTTGAATTGCATTTTGAAGGTGATTAACTGAATCTACTTGAAATTCAGACCTTTTATCAAATCCTTCCTCGTGTTCCTTATGTGTGGAGCTCATACCAAAGTTGAAGAAAAAAGGACGTTTAGAGTGAAGACTGTAGACAGAAATCAGTCATTTTCAGGGGCAATGCCCAAACACACAGGAACACCAACTACTCACAGTGGAGAGACAGGAAAGGGCAACCAACACAGCCCCTGAGACCTAAAGGTGTGTCTTCATTCCAATACCAGTTCAATTCCTTTTTCTTCACTTGTACTCACCAAGTCTGTGCTCAGCTGATTCTAATGCTTCTCATAGTCTCCTAACATTTCTAATACCCTTTGTTTGTTCTAAATAGCTTTAATTTCCATTTCCATAACACATACCTATTCCCTGCTCAAAACAATCATTTCACCTTCTGTGTTATTATCTTTGACATTTGAATTTTAGCTACTTGAGTAGGGAACAGGAAATGAAAATCTAGCCTGATGGTTCAGCTCTGCAGCCCTACTCTCACCTCTCTCCAAGTCTCACTGTCAGAATTTGGACACTTGCAATAGATTTCACGTTACCCAGCAATATGAAGACAGAAACTCCATTTTTCTTATGTCCCAGGCTAACAGCTGAAGCCACCAGCAGAACACCAAGCAGTGAACACTGACTGTAAGTGAAGGACCTCAGTTTTGTTTAATGGTATCCCAGTGGCTTCAAAAAAATGCAAGGAGATGAGCCACTCCTTTGTAACCAAGCAGAGCACATGAGCTAACTTTATGTACCTGGGGAAAGAAATTTTTGCCATTGCCAATTTCTCAGGTTAAACCCACCAAAAAAAAAAAAAGAGGTAAACACTTTTATCTTACAATGCTGAAGTAAATGGTTACTTACCATAATACTATATAAACAGATCGTAGAACTATAATGGAAACTAGGGTTCCATACATGATCTGGAAATAAAAACAGAAATAAAATTTAGCAGTTGGATTGAAGAGATTTTATAAAACACTAGATGAATAAAAACTTTTTGAAGCTTCTGTTGATTTTTGTGTCTTTGTGTTAGGAAAATTGTAGCCCCTCTAACTTCCTCTCCAGAAAGTGTCCCATAAAAGTAGGGTAATAAACTATGTTCTTTATGCAATTACAGGAAAAGTCAGTTGTGTAAAGCTGTGTTTCATGCTCCGGAATGAAAAAGCAAACACTAGATGGCACTCACTAAGCATCCTGAAATTAGAACGGTAACAAACTCCTATCAGCTCTTCTCTATCTCTGCATTTTAGCCCAGGATTGTGTAAGCATCAGTTAAAACTGGTTTTGAAAGCCATCCTCCCTTCACTGATGTTTGATTAATGTTTTCTTCCTGCAAGCAAACACCTGAGTAGACTGTGTGTGATGCCCACACTGAGCACCAGTATGGAAGAAACTTTCCAGTAAGCATTTAAACCCAACAACTACAGATTGCTGGGATTTAACCTAATTATCCAGTGGGAAGGCTGCATGCTCTGAAAAGACCCACAAGCAAAATATGGATAACTGTAGACTTGATCAATTCAAAATTGCCTGATTAATACAAAAAGTAATCATTTATTTTCTGCCTCATGAACATTAATCACTCTCCCTTTTTTATTCACATGTTTAGGATCAACCTAATACCATCTCCAAGACATACAGACTGAAGGAGAGAAGAAATGTCTCTTGCAAGTCTCTTGCTGTTTTTTGCTTCCTTCTTCACTGACCTTCCTTTCTCATTTTGCTTTTCATTAACTCCTATCTAATGCTGCCTTGTTTTACATGAAACAGAAAAACTAGAAACCTTTGCTGCCTATTTTTAAAAGCCACTAAACCTCACAGAGGAGTGTTTACAAACCTCACCATGTCCTACTGACCTCCTCATACCTTTCCTTCTTATAGACTACATTGTCTTCAAGGCAAGGACACCTTTTACTCTGCTGTAACCAGGACTTGCTGCTATCATTTTCCTGAAAGGATATGCACGTGTCTACTCATTTGACATAAAATTGATTGCTGCTGTAAGAATGCAAAGTGAAACCTACGTTTCAAAAGTCCATAAAGGCAAATTTTCAAACTCCTTTTAGCTTTAGGGACGAGGTGAGTAGCACAAACCACATTACCAGTGCATAGATACAGAACAAGACAGACAAGAGAGCCTTTTTGTTTGACAACAGGTAAAAGTTGGCTGCAATATTGACTATGCAAAGTCACTCAGAACAGCAGCTCTTTATTTGCATTCAGAGAGACATCAAATAACTTCAGTAACTAAACTGCTACTACTGTGTGTGTTCTGCTCTGTAGAGCTGAACAAAGCAAAACTATTTGAAAGGCTAATTGGTTTTGGCTTGTACTTGATACAAAATGTTAGCTAATTCCAGTTCCTTTGCTGGGGTACAGCACGTAAATCAGGAAAAAAAACCCAACAAAAACTGCCAGGCACAGCTTGAGTATCAAGTGCTTGTCAGTCCTAAACTAAAGGTAGAAAGGGGACTAAGGTGTGCTAGGTGCTGTGTGCTCGTGCAATTCTTCATCACTGACATTTTGCCTAAAAAGATTCCCACCATATAACAAAGTTAAATGCAATTTTACTTCATCAGTTTCATTTAAAACAGCCTGTTTAATTTTCCTAGTAAAATCCAGTAATCTGTTCTAAGAGAGGGTTGACACAAAGGAATAAATTCATAGAAAGGCTCCTCTGGAACCCAAACCACAGTTTGATGCCTTTTCCTTGCTTATCTCCTCCTTCCCACAATTTCCATTGCTAAAATTCTCTTCTGCAGCAGAGACACAAAAGAAAAACCCTAATCATGAAGAAAAATGTCTAGCATACTCATTAGGGAGGTGACCACCTTCATGTTTTCAACCACTTTGCTCTTGGGTTTTTTGTACAAGGAGTTAAATAGTATCAGATTATGACTGGAGAAACACAGAATCATGGAATCACATCATGTCCTGGGTTGGAAAGGACCTTTAGAGGTCTAGTTCAACCCCCTTACAATAAGTAGGGACATCTCACACCAGAACATGGGCTACAAGCAGCCCAAAGCTCAGGTAAAACACAGGCTAAACATTCTTTTTCTTGCAACAGCTGCTAAAGGCAGGAAAGAGAAAAAGCTGAGAAAAGCTCTTTTTATAGAGCCTCTGGCTTGGCATCTCCCAGTAAGTTGCTTAATGGCTTGAAGAAGAGGACAGTCTTAATGGAGGGAGCAAGGAAAAAAAAAATTAAAAGAACCTTGCAGTGACTGAGGAAAATATGCCCACAGTTGACACTTCAATTTCTTGCCTTTTCCGCTCCCCCACACAAACAGGTTGTTAGCAGTAAAACACATTTGTGTTTAAAAGCCTGTGAAAGACTGGAACAACAAACTGTTCTGCTCTGCATGCTCCAGTCCTTCTCTTCATGCTGAAGGTGAGCACCAAGGAGGTGTTGCTGAGATATGCAGAGACTGCAGCTGCACAGCTGGCTACAGCTGGTGTGTCCTAGAGGCCTCTGAACCATGCTACACAACTCAGCTGATACCTCAGGGAGCAGTGCTCACTTTTGCACCTTTACCACCCATGGATTTACTATTAGATATTCATTGAATCACAGAATGGTTTGAGTTGGAAGGGACCTTAAAGATCATCTAGTTCCAACCCCCCTGCATGGGCAGGGACACCTCCCACTAGAGTAGGTTGCTCCAAACCTGATCCAACCTGGCCTTGAACACTTCCAGGGATGGGGCTTCCACAATTTCCCTGGGCAACCTGTGCCAGGGTCTCACCACCCTCACACTAAAGAATTTCCTCCTAATGTCTAACCTAAATCTCCTCTCTTCCAATTTTGAGCCATTATCTCTTGTATTCTCACTATAAGCCCTTGTAAAATGTCCCTGTTTCCCTTTAGCCCCTTCAGGTACTGGAAGGTCACTATAAGTTCTCCCCAGAGCCTTCTCCTCTCCAGGCTGAACACCCCCAACTCTCTCAGCCTGTCTCCACAGCAGAGCTGCTCCAGCCCTCTGATCACCTTTGTGGCCCTTCTCTGGACTTTCTCCATGAGCTCCATATCATTCCTATGTTGGGACCCCCAGAATTGGACACAGTGCTCCAGGAGGGGTCTCACCAGAGCTGACTAAAGGGAATCACCTCCCTGGCCCTGCTGGCCACACTTCTTTTGATGCAGCCCAGGCCACAAACAAACAGTTTCTGGGCTGCAAGCTATTATCTGTCTACCACAAGAAGAATAAAGTATAAAATAAAACAATCCACCTTATTCAATTTGACTCAAATGTCTTGATTACTTCAGCTCCCCTTGTTCATCTTTAACAGATCACTTAAGTAACAGATTAAAACCCAAGCAAGTTTTGTGCCATTTTGTCTCACAGTGCCTTTAAATGATAAGTCAAAGAACACTCTTGCACTACAATTGAAACAGCAGAATCTCATCATCTTTTGTTATCACTAGACAGAACCCTCTTTGCTGTTTAAGATGCAAATAATGCTGTGTGTCTTTCAGCTCTGAAGCCCATCTCTGCAATGGGGAAAAACGCAAAATCTTATTAATTCACAGTGGATTACCTGATAAGGAGGCTAAATATGATATGAAGAACATCCTTTTAACTCATAAATGGGAAGTAAGTCTTTCAGGGGTCAGTGTTTGGCAGCTTTTTTTATGTGGAAGCAGTTAAGCAAATCATACAGATTGACTTGTTATGCAAGGCAGAGAGGGAAGGTTGGTGCCCTGCACTGGGGGAGCATACAAAGCTGGTTCTTCATCTACCCTTCTCCTACAGAAAGCAGCAAGAGTATGATATTTCCACTTCTCTGCTTCCTCTGATCCTTGGTTAATAAAATCAATTTATCAGCCTCAAATATCAGTGTACACATGGGTAACCTAACTGAGAGATTTTGTGTTCTTGGCAACCACTGCTTATCTACTATTACACCAACCAGCTACCAAAAGAGAGTTAGCTCCAGTACTTGGAAGTTGGAAACTGTACTTGCAATTTACAACAAAGAAAGTGGAATTCTACATGTTCTTGGAATTCTGGAAAAGAAATTTGAGCAGAGAAAAAGGAAGGACAATGCTCATGATGACAATGAGACACTGAGTAACTCAGCATAGTCATGGCTGTTCAGTGCTACGTGCTGACTTGACAGCTCCTGAATGGATTAATCCAGATCCACTGGGTTTGGTCCTGTTTACATGCACGTATGTGATGGCAAAGCAACACACAAGTCACTGTTGCTGTGTGGCAAAGGGAGCAGCTCTCCAGAGCTTCTGGGACACTGTCTGCAGCAGCAAATGGACCTTCTCCTTCAATGGCCTGTCGATCCTTTGGAAAGTCTAAAACCTTCTCTATTCCCTCAGCTATTGCGTAGGTAGAAGTACTAGCCAGAAGGAAAGCTGTACTTCTCTGTACACCCCTAAAAAAGCCATGTAATGGAGAAATGTCATAGAATTGTAGGGTGGTTTGGGATGGGAGGGACCTTAAAGATCATCTAGTTCCAACCTCCCTGCATGGGCAGGGACACCTCCCACTAGACCAAGTGACTAAAGGCCCCAAAGGTCACTCAAATTACTTTTATACATGGTCTTCAGTAGGACAATGCCCAAGTAAAAAAAAGCTCTGTGGTGACAACATACCCTGAAAAGGTCATTTTTACCAGATTGCTTGGAAACCTAAACATGTAGAAAGCAAGAAGACATTCCACTAGAAGGCACAATATATGAAGCCACATGCCTGCAGCCAAGTGTTGCCTTAGCAGGGGGACACTAGAGAGCTGTAGGCCATGGACTGGATCCACAGAGATTCCCCAAAATGGGGAGTCCCATAGGTCTGAACAGTTTGTTCCCTGACATGTCATATTCCTCACAAAGTTTCAGGCTTCCATATGTATTTTGAGACACACATTTCATTGTGATTTCACTTCCTTTTGCATTTGTCTATTTAAAACACCTGTGGAGAGCAATGTTACTCATTTTTTCATTGAGGCAAATAAAATCTTGTTTTCTCTTGTGCTCACTCTTT
>NW_009953792.1:588102-635773 GCF_000747805.2 Chaetura pelagica
CTTTCCCTCTTACCCCAAGTCACTTTAATTGGTAAATTCAATACTTGTATTTTACTGCAGAAAATTCATTGCTCATATTTTATTATGCTGTGATCAGCAAACACATCCAGGCATTCCATTCTTTCCTCCCTCCCTCCTCTGGTGATCTGTGTGCAGCTTAGAACAAGAATAGCTGTTATTTGCCCATCAGTGCATGGTCTTCTAGAATGAATCATTTGTCACCCTCAAGCTCTGCCAGTTCTCTCTTCATCAACTCCTCTGTACTCAGTGATGCTTCTGAACTTTGTATCATCACAAATAGCACCAGTGCACAACTCTGTTTTTCCTGGTACAGCTTGTTAAATAAAAACAGACCCACTACTGATCCCAGGAACAAAAATCCAGACTGAGACTGCTTTCCATCACCTCCTTTAGTCATTTTCCACTAGTCATTCCCTCACTCTATTTGCAATTTTCACACTGATCTACTTCTTCACCTTGCTTATTTCTCATGGGACACCATAACCATCTTTCTGGAATGCCAATGCCATAGACATTTTTAAGATTACATTTCCTAATGTAGCAGAAACAGCTATTTAATCTGATTTTCTACTGACCTTTTAATTATTTGTTTGCTCAAAATTTGATTCAAACTCTTGCAGCAGATGACTATGCAAATAAAACAGGTTTTTAGATCTATTTCATTCTTGACTTAACTTGGCCCACTCCCTGATTGAGGTTTTTGATTGCTTCAAGTGTAGAGCCAGTAAATGGTATGAAGCCAGGTAACAAAGCAGGATGAAAAACAGTGCCTGTAGGTGACAACTTTCTAGCAAGAAGAAACACAGAATAATTTGGGTTGGAAGCGACCTTAAAGATCATCTAGTTCCAACCCCCCTCCATGGGCAAGGACACTTCCCACTAGATCAAGCTGCTCAGAGCCCCATTCAATCTGGCCTTGAACACTTCCAGGGATTGGATTTCCACAGCTTCCCTGGGCAACCTGTTCCAGTGTCTCATCACTCTCATAGTGGAGAATTTCCTCCTAATGTCTAATCTAAATCTCACCTCTGACAGCTTGAATCCATTGCCACCTGTCCCCTCATTACATGTTGTAAGACTTGAGTGTAAAAACCTAACTGCCACGGTAATTTCTTCTCCTTCCAGGTTTGTCTTATTTATGTGTCTATGGATGACACCAGCAGCAAATCCTCCCTTAGTCCTTTCCTCTATAAGGACAAATATACCTGTGGTAAACAGGGATGAGCAGCTGAACTTATTTGAAACTAATTCTGAGAAGAGTTTTAACCTGTTGAGCTCCCCAACCAAAATCACACCAGAGAGTAAATTTGTGTGCCAGATGGGAAAGAGGGGAGAGAGGCAAAGCTGTTTCACAATCACAAAATGGTTTGTCTTTGAAGGGACCTTAAAGATCATCTAGTTCCAACCCCCCTGCATGGGTAGGGACACCTCCCAGTAGAGCAGGTTGCTCCAAGCCCCATCCAACCTGGCCTTGAACACTTAACAGATCGTATTTTCTTTGACAATGATGCAGGCTTAAAAATAATGAGGAAACAGGAATGCAGGCTTATCTAGCACCATGGAAATTGGGTAATAGCACTGCTCTAGTTTCAGGGATTTTGACACAAACAAGACAATACATGCTTGTAAAAGCTACTGCTACCTTTCAGTTAATGGATGAGGTGGCAAAATCCACCAGATTAGTTGTGAGGCAGGTAAGTTTTTTCTTCTAATGATGTGTAGCCTCTAACTGACCCAAAATGTGCATCTCATCCCTCCATGATTAAAGCACTAAAACTCTTCAACACCTGCAATATGTGAAGGGAGAAAAAGAAGTTGGTCTCTGTTGCCACCGTGCCATGAATAACAAACTGAAATCCTCTTCATGCCTTGCTGGGGATTTATGAGCCTAAGTTGGGAAGGAAAATAGAAAGTAATTCACTGAAAAATAAGTCTTGGATTGTGGTTACTAAATATAATAGGATACTTTTCTATTCTTACTGCTCTCCTTTCAGGGGAAAAAGCCCACTGAAACAATGAGCAATAAAAAGTTGTAGTTATTCCTCTTTTTGCAAGGCTGAAAAATTATAATCACAGACAAATGAGGTTCAACAAGAGTAAGTGCAGAGTCCTGCACCTGGGAAGGAACAACACCACGCACCAGTACAGGATAGGAGCTGACATGCTAGAAAGCAGCTCTGCGGAGAAGGACCTTGGGGTCCTGGTGGACAACAAGTGATCCATGGGACAGCAATGTGCCCTTGTGGCCAAGAAGGCCAGTGGTATCCTGGGGTGTATTAAGAACAGTGTGGCCAGCAGGTCAAGGGTGGTTCTCCTTCACCTCTGCCCCAGTGACACCACATCTGGAGTATTGTGTCCAGTGCTGGGCTCCCTAGTTCAAGAGGGACAGGGATATGGTAGAAAGAGTCCAATGGAGTCTACAAGGGTGATGAAGGGACTGGAACATTCATCTGATGAGGAAAGGCTGAGAGACCTGTTTAGTCTGGAGAAAAGACTAAAAGGAGACCTTATTGATGTCTATAAATATCTGCAGGGTGGGTGTCAAGAAGGGGCCAGTGTCTGTTCAGTGGTGCCTGTGACAGGACAAGGGGAAATGGCACCAAGTGACAACACAGAAAGTTCCACCTCAACATGAGGAGAAACTTAATTCCTGTGAGGGTGACAGAGCCCTGGGCCAGGCTGCCCAGAGAGGCTGTGGAGTCTCCTTCTCTGGAGACTTTCAAGACCTGTCTGGATGTGTTTCTGTGTGACCTGCCCCAGTTGATCCTGCTGTAGCAGGGGGGTTGGACTCAATGATTTCCAGAGGTCCCTTCAAACCTCCCTGATTCTATGATTCTATGACAGACCTTGAGGAATCAAATGCTGCTTTATGTCCTGATGCTGCTTTCCAATACAGCTAAAGACCAAGACTATGTTTTAAACTACAATTGCACGAGCATATTTAACCTTACTTCAAGTCTGTGTGAACCATTCAGTTGGAAAATACTGAAATTATGTTGAGAGTCAAATGTTTTTTTGGTTCACTCCAAAATAAAGGACAAATATTAAGAAAATAAATAACCTTGCTTGGCTGTGCAGCCAGAGAAATGTTTCCTCTGGATTTGCAACACATTTGGCAAAGATTGTGAAAAAATGAGTGCAGTACTTGAACATTTGGAATTGGGCCAGAACTGTAGGTTCTCCATAAAACATACATTTGGAAATAATTGTTGTAAGAAGCCCAGCACTTTTATGAGCCGAAATCTTTTCTACATTGATTCATCATGTATAAATTATAACAGGGAATTCATATTCTAAACCTAAGATAAATCAGATGCAAGAAAATTAAGGTCTGGGGCAACAGTTTGAAGTTTTCTTATTTCCATCTTCCCTGACAAGTCCTAAGATCTGTTGTCCTTGTATCTGTGACAGGGGACAGCATCTACGCCAATGCATCAAACTGGAGTGAAGTGAAGCTGTGATGTATTTATTGCAATAAATGTAGGTTGAGTAGATAATTGATTAAAGAAACAGAAGTTCATTATCAGTAGTTAATTCTGCCTCTGTTGTTAACAAAACTACTGCAAGTCCCTTCATTCAAAACCCATTATAACCAGCTCAGTAAAAGCAACAGCAATTGCAGCTTTCACCCCAGTCAATTTCTTTCTGTTGGAAATATAAGCAAGGGGGGGAAAAGAAATTAATTTACATTCTAAAACAAAAAAATAATAAAAATCAAACCCTGCAGGTTTATCTTTTTATCTATAGGTAGAGGAAGAATTTAAGTTTCTAGGAGAGGTTATTTGGAGCAGCTGGGAATTTCTGTTATTCATCAGCACTTTAGTAAACAACCAACAGGAACCACAGATCATTTTTACAACTGCTGATGCAGTTGCAGGCATGTTTTGACACACGACAGTGCTACCAATTTCAGAAATTGAGCCTTTAAAGCCCTGGCCTGCAAAGAGCTCAGTGCATTTTGCTTGGTAATTTCTCAGCTGTTACCTCTAATCAAAAAATCATAAAAGTGAGAAAACTACTCATGGCAAACATAAACGAGCATGATTTCTAACCTCCTGTAAAGAGGCAAGTGGTACAAGTCCTATCCCCACAAGCAGTGGATGTGCATTAATATTCTTGGGCTGCTACAGAAGGAACCTGTGCCAAAGCTGCCATTAAGCCTCTAAAAGGGTAACAACCTGTATTTTACATAATCCTAGAAGACATTCTGTGTTTAAATTCAGCTTGCATTACATAAAAGTAAAATTGAGTAGATAAAAAACCCCAGGAAACTACTGTGTTAAGATGGAGAGGAGAACCTGATGCTAAGGCATCCAAGCCATGTTAGGATGTCAGGTCCTAGTTTCACAGCAGCTGCTAATGGAATGAAGTGGACAAGGATTAAGCCTTCCCTCTCACACACACCTTAGCCCCCAGCCAGGGTCACCTCCTAGGGTGAATTAAGAAGAGTGTGGCCAGTAGATCAAGGGAGGTTCTCCTCCCTGTCTATGCTGCCCTAGTGAGACCACATCTGGAGTACTGTGTCCAGTTCTGGGCTCCTCAGTTCAAGAGGGTCAGGGAACTACTGTATAGAGTCCAGTGGAGGCTACAAGGATGATTAAGGGACTGGAACATCTGTCTTAGGAATGGAAAGGCTGAGAGATCTGGGGCTGTTTTGTCTGGAGAAGACTGAGAGGGGACCTTATTAATGTCTACAAATATCAGAAGGGTGGGTGTCAAGAAAAAGGGGCCATTCTCTTTTCAGTCATGCCCTGTAATAGGACAAGGGGCAATGGACACAAACTGGAACACAGGAAGTTCCATCTCAATATGAAGAAAAAAACTTCTTTCCTGTGAGGGTGACAGAGCCCTGGGACAGGCTGCCCAGAGAGGTTGTGGAGTCTCCTTCTCTGGAGACTTTCAAGACCCATCTGGACACCTCCTGTGTGACCTGCCCTGGGTGTTCCTGCTGCAGCAGGGGTGTTAGACATGATGATCTCCAGAGGTCCCTTCCAACTCTTTCCATCCTGTGATTCTGTGATTCCATGGTTACACTTGCCACTGACAAAACACACGTAAAATATTAGTTCAAATGCTAAAACACACCACCCATTCAATCATTCCAGGTCCCCAAGTAAGAGGATGGCAACATGACAGGCAGCCACACCGATTAAAGAAAAAGCAAAAGGCAAGTTGTGCTTGCCTTCCATCTTCCTCCCAGTTATAAAATCCTGTAAAACATTCCACTAAACCAGCATTGTTTAAAAAACAAGATCAGCTTCTCCAACAGAGCAAGACTTACCTGATGGAACACAGGCTCTTTCAAATTTAAGTAAACCTGGAAAGATGAAAAAAAAAAGAGAAATAAATTGCAACACAGAACAATCATAACATTATTCATCTAAATATTGCCAAGACTTTTTTCTGTTAGAATCAAGACACGAGTGCCTATCCATGCACCACTGAAGTTGACTAAACATTTGAAGTTTCCTCTGGCAAAACCTGAGGTTTTAACTATGGGATTACTTTAAATTAAGAAGCACATATAGAGACATTACCATCTAAACCATCTTCATTTAATAAGAGTTGTAACACTTGCAAAAAAACAATTAAGTACAGAAATTACCAAACACATGCTTGAGATGCACTGCAAGAAGAATATGTTCTCTACCTTGATCTGCTGTTATTCATGTTTTTGACAATGCTTTAACATTTCAATTCTTTTTACCACAAGCAAGTAGTTTTTCCTATTGTTAACACATTTAATTTAATTTCTGTTTTTGAAGATAGAGGGGCTCTAGATCTTAGGCATGTCATTCCTCAAGTGTAAAAAAATGCAGAAGGCACAAAGGAGAACACACAGAAGGCAGAAGATGACCTATAATACTTATTTTTTTAAAAAGTGTTTATCTATAAAACTAATGAAGATTATTCCATCTGTCAGTACAAAACTCATGTAATTCATTAAGGGAATACACTGAGAAAGGGAATCAAGTTAGCCACGACACAGTTGAAATGCTTCTCATTTATTTTTTTTTACCAGCAAAGTTCCTTTCTTATTCTGGCTTCAGTTTTAAAATACCAGGCAAAATCCCAGCCTGTGTATCACAGTTCACTTTTTGCAGTCTGTTGAACAGGATCATTCTCATCTCTGTAGATGAATTACAGTGAGGGAAGATGAGGAATGCAGCTTCTCCAAGGTCTCATAACAAGTCAACAGAGACTGTTTTTCTCACATTCCTATTCTAGCAGCTGGATGACTGCTCTTCCTCTTAATTTATTCCCTAGAGTGCTTTAGATAGAAATCTTGTAGGTTTCTCTGGGCATCACATACTTTTCCCAATAAAAGAATCATTTGTCCTTCTTGACTGGGAGTAAGAGGGATTCAGTACTGTCTCTATAACCTGGCCCCACTGGCAGGAAAACTGTCAAACTACAGGTGAAAATACCATATTAGAAGATGTTACTTACTATGCTGACTATGAAGCTGTACGTTATCAACAAGAAAAGCAGTGGGTAATTGACTGTATTCTTGTACTTGAAACATTCATACCTGGAAGAGAACATAAAGGAGAGTGATAATCTTCATCACTTACCATAGAATGGGTGCATTTTTCAAGGTACACGATGACAAAATTTGTGAGAAAATTGATCCAAATGAGCCTTAGGCCCCTCAAAAAGTTGTAGCTCCTCCACTAAATATATGTCATTTTAATTTTAAAAGACACACTTTTACCAATAAATGTTTTTTTAAAAAAATCTAGAGCAAAAAGAACCCAAATAAGTCCATGCATATACAAAAAATAACCCAATCAGTGCAAAGAGTTTAGGAAGCAGAAGCATTTTCAGAAGGTGTTTAAGGGGTAATAATGGATTGCAAATTAGAAATGAATTTACAATGCAATACAGCTGCCAAAACCCATTACATCTGTGAGCTAAAGGCAGGGGACTGCCTTACAAAACCATGAATTCCAAAGATCTGTTAAGATGCAGATTATTTATGGCTTTACTACAGTCACAGGGCAGTGAATTTGCTAGACTGGGTACTGGTAGAAGTGAAAACTCAAACCATTTAATAGCTTCTAGTATGTAAACCAGCTAATTAAAATTAGTTTCACAATCTCTACGCTAGACTTTGGTCACAGCTGTGATGGAATTACACACACAAATCTTAAGCTGTATCTCCATCAGGAAGAAGCTCCAAAAAAACCCAACAAAAATGAACTTTGAGAAGCACAAAATCATTAAGGCTGGAAGAAGCTGTTTATGTAACTCCCAGTTACAATTCCCTGGATTGTTTATAAACTTTGGAAAGAGATACCATTATGGACGAATAAAAGGAACCAAAGAAAACACATGTAGAAATATCTGGGGAAATGTGTTACAGTGCAAAATGGTTTGGCAAAGTAATTACACAGCTTCAGAGTCAGTAGGCCTGAAGGATGTATAAGGAAATCACAGAATCATGATATGGTGAAGGTTGGAAGGGGCCTTAAAGACCATGAGGTTCCAACCTCCCTGCTATGAGCAGGGACACCTCCCACCAGCCCAGGCTGCACAAGCCTCATCCAACCTGCCCTTCAACACCTCCAGGGAGGGGGCAGCCACAACTTCCCTGGGCAACCTGTTCCAGTGCCTTCCTGCCCTCACAGTGAAGAATTTCTTCCTAATATCTAACCTAAATCTCCCCTCTCTCAGTTTAAAACCATCACCCTTTGTCTTATCACTGCCCTCTCTGGTGAAAAGCCCCTCCCCAGCTTTTCTGGAGCCCCTTTAGGCACTGGAAGGTGCTCTAAGGTCTTCCCAGAGAATTCTGTGCAGATCCACCCCACCACCTACCTTCAAGAAAACCAAACCCATTTTTAAAGGTCTCCTAAATGAAACATTAGCTCATTCTTCAGAACATTTTAATTATTACCAAACATACACACACAGAATCTTATTAGACCTCGAAATGCAGAAACAGACTTGAGTGCTTTTGAAGATAATAGAGTCACCATTGAACAAAACAAGCATCATTATCTTTTCAAACAGATTTTTATAGCTACTTTCTCATTCTTTCCCCCAATCACATTCAAATCAGATGAAATAAATGCAAAGGCAATTTCAAGGAGATAGGGAGCTACAATAAAAATACTTCTACTAACAGAGGCATTATGATTCTGGTCCTGGATTTGCACAAATCATATTAATGAATGAATCCCAAACTGATGGTAATTTCCACAGATGTGGATTCATTCCTATAGCATCTCATCTCCTTTGCAAGCCACCAATAATCTGCACTAAAGATCTTCCCATTTTGAAAGGCTGAATATTTGCTACGTTTAAAAGCAAACAGACAAATGATTTTTTAATGCAACAAGTCGATTTATCCTGTGGATTTTCCAAGTGACAGATGATGTTAAATCCAGCAACAGGCAAGAAAAAGCCAAATTACAGGATCTTTACATTTGCCAAATGCTATGTTGCTCCTGAAATGAAATGGGAAAAAACATCCTGGCATGGCATTAAGCTGTCATGCATGTTCCAGGACACTCTACAAAATATGCACTCAACTCTTCATAAATTTTTATTTTTTTTTTCTTTAATTTTCCAGAGGATTGGAAAGCAGCTTTAGCAAGAAATCTGAAATTTGCATTTGGAGTCATAGAAATACAGCTCATCATAGAAATACAGCTCAAATAAATTCCAGTGTTGACAATTTTGTAGGTGTTACTGAAGTCGATTTCATTCTGTCTGCTGTTTATATACCAAGTAACACTGAGTGAGCTCTGGTTGTATATGACACAAAGTCTTTAACAGGAGGGGTTTGAGGGCTTTTTTCCTGCTAAATAAACACTGGTAAAATTTCTCTAAATTAGCAAAAAACAGGATCAAAGTCAGCCTGGTGCTCCAATGGCCAAGTCATAGAGTTGCTCTGCTAGAAAACATTTCTCTCCTGAGATCAGAAGTTTCAGTGCCAGCCTCACTACACACTAGATTGGGCTTTGCAGATTCTCCATTTCAACAGTTAATATTTCATAAATATTCAGTAAAAAAACATTGAACAAATACTTACAGGCAGTAGACAAACACACAACAACTGTATATCATTGGCAGTTCATCCAACAGCTACAAAAAGCAGAGACATCAAAACATGAAAACTCCTTTTAACTCCCACACTGATGCAACTTAATTAAGCAGAGATTAGTCTTAAGAAAACAGGAGTTCTGAAATCATTTGGATATTCACCTTCTTGACTGTACTTCAATATGCAGCAGGGTCAAGTCTTATTCAACAACTCAAAGCTTGCTGCATTAATAAGCTTATTACTCTGAATCTTTTGAATATTAGGTTCCAGAAAAAGCCCATGGCTTCAAAACTCACACCATTTTCACTGTTCATCCCTCTTGAAACACCTACAAGCATTAGTTTCGTGAAGTCAGATTGAGTAAAACCACCTTATTGACAACCTGCTCAATATAGCCAGTAGCATTTTCTTACTTCTGTACAAACTCCACAAAGGAACTATAATAATTTTTTTCCATAGCATAAAATAGAACTTTAGCCCATTAAGAAGCACCTTGTGATTTGCTTGCATGTTTGCTTCCTAATTTGGGAAATTTCTGACACTACTTTAATTCAGAGAAAGGGTTTTTTGATGGTTAGCTTGTTGTGGGGTTTTTGTTGTTCCCCCACCCCCAATTATGACTGCAATATAATGTTTTATTGCCTTAAATAATCTATCTATATATGTTTATATATAAAAATATATTAAATTGTATAAATATATTAATAATAATAATATTTGGGGAGAAGACTGCCATGTTACAGCTAAAACAGTTATTTCTTGAGGAACTTGCCATATTAAGGGAGATGGAAATAAAACAGTAAGCACAGATGGGGTTATTTCTCAAGAACAGGTAAGTTCAAAATTGCCCTTTATGTAACATTAGAGGGGGAAAAAAATCATAGCACCATTTTCTTCTAAAACTTTTCTCATCAAAGAACATGAACAAATTTCTGCTCATAAATGTTAAACTTACCTCCTCTTCTGAGGCCTGAAAATCATAAAAAGGCAAGAGCACACAAATGGACCCATGAGGATGGATGCCTCTAATTTCTAGTATGTTAAGCAAAAGTTAATAGTTGGGCTTTTTAGAATTGTGAGACCAGGTTTGAGTCTTTCTCAAGAAAAACAAGAACTGGATGCAAACAAGGTTTTGATCTTTTTACATAATCAGTCTGAAAGCTGTTGATGGCCACTCCTGTATGTACAGAAATTGCCTTTCTATTAGTGGTCCAGGGTACTTAACAACTTCACATCCACATTTTTCTGGATAATGAGACACATGAAGAGCAGTAGCAGCTCACTCAAACACTTGTGTAAATTCAATCATTTAATCACAAAATGCCAGGTTGGAAGTGACCTCAAGGACCATCTGGTCCAACCTTTCCAGGTACTACTCCAGTTGATAGGAGGTGGCTCAGCAGCCTGTTAAGCTGAGACTTCAAATTGCCCAATGTGAAGGAATCCACCACTTCCCTTGGGAGACTATTCGCTCCAGTGTTGGGACTGTCCTCATGGGGAAATCCTGCCTGATTTTGCTTAGTTTGGGAGAATTTTTCTAACTGCACAGGCAAAAAATTTCTTTTCATTTTGAGATTTCCTGTTGTGGAAATTTGAAAAAAAGTGATCTAGTTCTTTACAGGAGAGAGATGTATTATCCTAGGTCTGAACTATTACCTCTTTATGGTTTTGGTCATAGAAACTTCAGGAAATGTTTCACAATCCTGCTAAACAGATCTTGTTGCCACTGAAAGGACAGGTCTTGCTGCTTCAGCCACACTCTCCCTTGCTTCTCTGCTTGTCTGACCCATGGTGAGTCAGCTCCAACAGCTGATCCAGCACAAAACTAACCTTCAAAAAAAGGTTTGAAACCCTAAATATAGAGTCAGGGACCATAATGGGTTGCACACAGAAAGTATGGGGAACACAGATGGTAGCAAGTATGGTAGGTGGCACTTTGCCATCACATGAGTTTATCTTTGCTGGAAACCTTAAGAGAGGAAAAAATAGAAGCAATGGCTGAATTTAACTTGATACTAAGAGTTATTATTTATGAGTTCAGGGATATGCTTTACCAAGTCTGACAGGAATTAGCTGCAGGGTTAATTCATGCAGCTTGAAGAGTGTGAGTTATTTAAAGCCTCATAAAAGAAAAAGAGAAGGAAAAAAAAGAACAAATAAAATACAGCATTTTTTATTTATGTATTTATTTTTAATTTGTACAGCTGATTAGAGTTTAAAGTTCATAGGCTGGCAGCATCTCAGGCACAGAACAACAACAGCAAAGAGCCTCTCAAAAATATCCTAGTTAGAATTTGCTTGCAGAAGACAATGGCTTCTGTATCCAAAGGAATTAATACTTCCAGGAATACTGTCAACAGCATGTCTGAACATGTCTGAGAAATGAAGAAACATGGATAGAAAGAAGCACAGTGAGCTGATTTCACTGGATTTTGGAACGCACAGTCAAGCAGATTCCCACAAAAATAAGAGAAAAAGAAATCACTTCAGAAGTATTCTAATTAACCAATCTGAGTTAGCCATTTACAGTGTTAAGATTGTGAAACATATGTTAAAAAAATTCTCTTTGAACAGTTAGCAATGCTGACTTAATCACAACAAGAGAGAAAGTGAACAGAAAAAGATTATTTACTGGTTGACATGTTTCCTCTCTGGTGATTTGTGAGCTGGCAATCAGAGCAATTATGGGTCACTTGCAGATTTCACTTGGCTGCCAGAATATTAAGTGTCCTTTCTCTGCCTCACACCAAGACTTTTACACCAGTTGTAAAGATGAGGCAAAACATCTCTGCTCTCTTCTCATCTGCTTCTGCCCACTCTTTACTTGCCATGGTTTGTAGGTCCCTCAGTTCCTCTGGTGCAACACCAGAACTAGATGGTTAGTAGCATCAAAGTGACTTGGATTAAAATAGCCCCTACACACCAAAAAACCCCACAACCCAGCCCAAAACCCCACATGAGAATGTTTTTACATCACTGTAAGAAAGAGGATTTGAAACACTGGCAGGGTTAGGAATAAGCAGCTGAGGGAGACAGAAGAAAAAGTGAAGATTCTCACCACTGAAGAGAATACAGGCAAATCACACACTGATTTGGGAGAGAGTGGTGAAATCAATATGAAAAACATCTTTTTATATCAAGAAAAGCACCAAATAGTCTTACATGGTGGCAACAGTATGCTCCATGGAGGCTGACAGTCTCCAGCAGATGCCAGAGATATGAAACAAAGCAAAATGGAGGCAAAAATCACTACAGATCATAAATTCAGTTCAAATTTAAGACACCTAACCTGTGATGTACACACACGCAGTGTGTCAGGTCCTGTTATGATCAGTAGGAATCCAGCCACAGCTTGGGTGCCTAATGCCATCTGAGATGCTCTGTCATCTCCAATGCACCCACTCAAGACCAACAGATGTAACAGGGTGCTCTAAGAGACATGCACCTTTGTGGAATGGCAGCTGGAGGCCAGACAAAACACAAGGTCTAAACTGACACTGAACACCTATATTTAGATAAACTAATATTATAATAGAATCATAGAATGGTTTTGTTGAAAGGGACCTTAAAGAGCATCTAGATCCAACCTCTCTGCATGGGCAGGGACACCACTAGACCAGGTTCCTCCAAGCCCCATCCAACCCGGCCTTGAACACTTCCAGGGAGGGGGCTTCCACAAGTTCCCTGAGCAACCTGGGCCAGTGTCTCACCACCCTCACAGGAAAGAATTTCATCCTAATGTCTAACCTAAATCTCCCCTCTTCAAGATTAAAAACATTACCCCTTGTACTCTCCCTACAAGCCCTTGTAAAAAGTCTCTCCCCAGCTTTCCTGGAGCCCCTTCAGGCACTGGCAGGCTGCTGTGGAGTCTCCCTGGAGCCTTCTCTTCTCCAGGCTGAACACCTCCAACTCCCTCAGCCTGTCTCTAGACTAGAGCTGCTCCAGCCCTCAGATCATTGTTGTGGCCCTTCTTTGGACTTGCTCCAACAGCCCCATGTCCTTCTTATGTTGTGGGCTCTAGAATTGGACACAGTGCTCCAGGTGGAGTCTCATGAGAGCTGAGTAAAGGAAGAAAATCCCCTCCCTGGCCCTGCTGGCCACTCTTCTTTTGATGCAGCCCAGGACAGGGTTGGTTTCTGGACTGCAAGCACATGTTGCCACCTCCAATGGAGCATGGAGAACCGTTCAGCCCAGCTAACTGGCTCTCTAAACTCCACTGACTTTACTATTATCTCCATGTGGGAGCACAGACTTCCAGAACACACTTTTAAATGTAAGTTTCTTATTTCTGAACTGAACCCCACTTCACCCTGACTTGGATTGAAAGATTAATTTCCTTAATCTTCTCAGATCTGTGACAGGAAAAGACTCCTTGTGTCCCTTTAGAAATGAGAAATCCCAGGATCAAATCCTGACAGCCCAGTGATTTATTACAGAATGTTCTCTATTTGAAAACAAGAGTGAGAGACACTTAACTCTTGCTACTGAGAAAATACTGACTTCAGCATTAATGCTACAGGTACCTCTAGATAAACAGAGAACATAAAAGAAAACATAAAGATGAAAAAAGGACACAATAAATAACAATAACTCTAGTCTGTGCTACTTGGTATCAAGCAAAAGCTGTAGGAATTTTAAAATAACAATTTGAGTAAAAAGATTTCCCAAAGAATAAGGTGTCTTCAACCAACATAAATAATTGATTATGGCTTTTATTTTAGATGCAACTATATATTCCTGTATATCTATCCATGGAAATTATCTCATGAAACAAGACCTGCACTATTCCTTTGCTGAGAGCAGGAGTCATGTACAATGATAATTCAGGTAGATTAATTCTTGTTATATGAGTTTCATCTAGTCAAGAAATGGCAAGATGACAATCAAGTGAGATACACACAACAAATGATTCATAGTGACTCATCAATACTCACCTGCATTTCATACTTCAGAGTCATGTGAAAGCACCAGGATCCCAATCCCACAGCTGAAACCAAATCAAAACTATGGTTAGCACAAACGTTTACATGTAAAGCTTTGAGATACATTAACTTACATGAATGAACTTTACAGGGAAAAAAAAAATAAAACAGGGTATCCATTTCAGGGACAAACCACAGTTTTCCACAGCCTTCTACTTTCCCTTTTAGTCACCAGTGATGTGCTTGACTTTATGCTTTTTGGGGGGTAGGTGTCCACTTTTCCTCCTCTCAATACTGTCTCCTGTGAACTGGTGTAATATCAGTTAGGGTAAGAGTGGAGGGAACTAAGACTGACTAGAACATTATAATTCTATTTTATCTTATTTTTTTCATTTTAAGTACATTAAGATTTATCTCTTTTCATCCTTCTGTAACACAAAGATTACTTCAGCTACTAGAACTCTTGAAAGCCTGTGATATTTCTGCTTATTGTCCAGTTCTGAAAGCAAATTTTCCAAGGAGGTTTTTGTCAGCTCAAGGAGCAGCAATGAATTGCTACTAGAGCTTAGAAATAGAAACTCAGGGTAAGCAAACAAAACCGACACAGTATGGATATGTTTGTGAAAGGATATCGCCATTTATGAGCCTTCTTGGAAGCTCATCTTTCTATGTCATGATTTTTATTTCAAATACTTTATTTTCCTTTTTCCTACTTTATTTTACTTTTTACTTTTATTTCCAGTACTTGAAGGGGACCTACAGGAAAGCTGGGGAGGGGCTTTTTACAAGGATGTGTAGTGATAGAATGAGAGGTAATGGTTTTAAGCTGGAAAAGGGGAGATTTAGGTTAGACATCAGGAACAAATTCTTTACTGTCAGGGTGGTGAGACACTGGCCCAGATTTCCCAAAGAAGCTGTGGATGCCTCATCCCTGGCAGTGTGGAAGGGCAGTGTGGATGGGGCTTGGAGCAACCTGGTCTAGTGGGAGGTGTCCATGAAGGGGGTTGGAACGAGATAATCTTCAAGGTCTTTTCCAACTCAAATCATTTTATGATTCTGTGATTTTTAAACTATGAATTTACTTCCAAAGCTAATATATGAGGTAGGTACTTTGCCTATACACAGCTTTTTCAGTTAGACAAGGACAATGTTTCTTGGAAATCAGATTTAGAGCAAAGCTGGTAAAGTATTTAATGTATCATTCATTACTTTGAATTGCTATCACTTGAACAATTTCATTAAGCACCAGCTCATTTTTATTTTGCCAGAACAAGTACATGGATGCCATTTCTTGTCTTCCTTCAAGAAATTATGTTTTACCTCTGCCTCTAGTTTCAGAGAAAGCCCAGTAATTTGCATTCAAGCCTTGATCACTGGGTAGTGCTGCTGTGCTTTGCTGCAAGGGTGTAACATTTTCTACACACAAAAAGGATTCCCAAGACAGCTGATAGATGTGTCTGGAGATGTTTCTTTCAATGCTATTAGACTAGAATTGAGATGATTACACATACTCAATGAAATGAAATACCTAAGCACATAACTGTAAGATAGGACTGTAATACACCTACATTTTAAGTGTATTGCCACGTACCCTAATGTCATTAATTCTCTGGGAAAATTAAGCACAGCTGTCTCCCAGAACATAAACAACCATATGCACTTCTCTAAGCTCTGATTAAACTGTCTTGCTTCTGAAGAATCTTTCCAAACTATCAGCAACAACTGTTTTCCACCATCATTGAGATTTTAATGATAAAGTCTCACAGCCATTAGTCTATGAATACAGAATATACTACAACCACTGTTCATTCTGAAGGGAAAAAAAAAACCCATGAGGATCATAATTACAACAACACCATCCACTATCCTGCCTGTCCCAAGGATTTCAGAACCTTCATTAAACAAACTCTTCCAATTGATAACAAGTGTAATTTTCAAACACAGGCAAAATCTTTCTATACAAAATTTGAACTGATTGTAAATGAACAAAATATGTTGTATGGGGTTTTTTTTGTTTTATTTTGGGGTGGGCTTTTTTTTTGTGGTTGGTTTGGTTTTTTTGTTAATATTACTGAGGTTAATAAACCTCAACAATCAACTACTGAACTCCTCACCTTCCTCCTGCAGGTTATTTCTAGATTATTTTCCCTTTCCAGTCTTTGCAAAAATCAAGACTGCAATAGATATAAGTGTTTCAGGTCATTAATCCCATGACTACAATTAATGCCTAAAATAAAATAAAACATCTTCTTGCTTCTGTGTAATGATTCCAGCTGGAGTTGCTTTGAGAGGTCATGGCAGTCTGGTGAGGCTCCCACTGATTGGAAAAAAGGGAACATAGCCACTATTTTTTAAAAGGGGAAAAGAGGAAGACCCAGGGAACTACAGGCTGGTCAGCCTCACCTCTGTGCCTGGCAAGGCCATGGAGCAGATCCTCCTGCTAAGCCTGGAAAGTCTGCTAAGGCACATAAAAAATAAAGAGGTGACTGGTGACAGCCAACATGGCTTCACTAAGGGAAAATCATGCCTGAGCAGTCTGGTGGCCTTCTACAACACGGCTACAGAGATGGTGGCAGAGCAACTGATGTCATCTACCTGGATTTGTGCAAGACATTTGACACTGTCCCACATGACATCCTGGACTCCAAACTAACAAGACATAGACTTGACAGATGGACCACTTGGTGGATAAGAGATTGGCTGGATGGCCACACCCAGAGAGTGGTGTCCCTCAGGGGTCAGTATTGAGACCAGTGCTGTTTAACAGCTTTGTTGGAGACATGGACAGTGAGACTGAGTGTATCCTCAGCAAGTCTGCTGATGATATCAAGCTGTGTGGTGTGGTTGACACCCAAGAGGGAAGGGATGCCATCCAGAGAGACCTTGACAGGCTGGAGAGGTGGGCCAGTGCCAACCTCATGAAGCTCAACAAGGACAAGAGCAGGGTCCTGCCCCTGGGTCAGCACAACCCCAGGCACCAATCCAGGCTTGGGGGAGAGTGGCTGGAGAGCAGCCCTGAGGAGAAGGACTTGGGGTGGGAGGAGATGAGAAGCTGGACATGAGCCCCCAGTGAGGGCTGGAGCCCAGAGGGGTAATTGTGTCCTGGGCTGCATCAAAAGAAGTGTGGCCTGCAGGGCCAGGGAGGGGATTCTGCCCCTCTGCTCTGGTGAGACCCCACCTGGAGTGCTGTGTCCAGCTCTGGAGCCCTCAGCACAAGAAAGATAGCGACCTGTTGGAAAGGGTCCAGAGAAGAGTTACAAAGATGATCAAAGGGCTGGAGCAGCTCTGTTATGAAGACAGGCTGAGAGAGTTTGGGCTGCTCAGCCTGGAGAAGAGAAGGCTCCAGGGAGACCTTAGAGCACCTTCCAGTGCCTGAAGGGGCTCCAGGAAAGCTGGGGAGGGGCTTTTCACCAGAGAAGACAGTGATAGGACAAGGGGTGATGGTTTGAAACTGGAAGAGGGGAGATTTAGGTTAGATATTAGGAAGAAATTCTTCACTGTGAGGGTGCTGAGGAACTGGAATGGGTTGCCCAGGGAGGTTGTTGATGCCCCATCCCTGGAGGTTTTTAAGGCAAGGCTGGATGAGGTTTTGTGCAACCTGATCTAGTGGTGGGATTCTCTGCTCATGGCAGGGGGGTTGGAACTGGATGATTTTTATGGTCCCTTCCAACCTTAATGATCCTATGATTATGAAATTTTACTATGTGAGGAAGAACAATGTTTTAGCTATACTGCATAGCAATAAAATAGTTATCTGGAACAAAAGTTTACAGGGACTCATCATGTGGTCCTTCCTAAAATAAAAACCTCTGCTGGAAATGGCTGCAGGACTGCTTGCTGCAACCTTGGCAGAGCTCATGAACAGGGTCAAGTCTGTTTTGTATTTAAGGGCATTCAGCAACAAACCAAAGCTGCTAGATGGCTAGAGAATGTATGACTGGATTATTCATCAGGTGACACTCTCTAGACTGCACAGACAACATTTTCTCAAACACTGTTTTGGTAACTATGTACAACAGCATATTTTTGAAGAGACAGTTTAAATGAAGACTAAAGGATAAAAGTAGATTTTTATGCATCCCACTTAGATCTGTGTATTGCAAAAGGATAATTTTAAATGTTGAATTTTACATCATAGAGGGATAAGTTCAAAAAGTTTTACATCTAGATACTGAATGAGCTAGAACCAAGTTTCCAGTCTGCTACCTTTGGCATATGGTGCATCTTAACTCAGAACTGTGCAAAAAGCTTATAGGGTGGAGAGCTGGGCAGAGAGAAACCTTCTGAGATTCAGCAAGGGCAAGTGTAGGGTACTGCACCTAGGGAGGAGTAACCCCATGTACCAGTACAGGCTGGGGGCTGACTTCTTGAAGAGCTGCTCTGGGGAAAAAAACCTGAGTCCTGGTGGGCAACAGGATCACCATGAGCCAGCAATGTGCCCTTGTGGCCAAGAAGGCCAATGGCATCCCATGGTGCATCAAGAAAAGTGTGGCCAGCAGGTCAAGGGAGGATATCCTGTCCCTCCACTCTGCCCTGGTGAGGCCTCACCTGGAGTATTGTGTCCAGTTCTGGGCTCCCCAGTTCGAGAGGGACAGGGAATTACTGGAGAGAGTCCAATGGAAGCTATGAAGATGATGAGGGGACTAGAACGTTTCTCTTATGAGTAAAGGCTGAGGGACTTGGGTCTTTTTAGTCTGGAGAAGAAAAGACTGAGGGGATCTTATAAATACTTAAAAGGCTGGGTGTCAGGAGAATGGGGCCAGTCTTTTTTCAATGGTACCCAGTGACAAGACAAGAGGTAACATGCACAAACTCGAAAGTAGGAAGATCTGCATAAAAGTCAGGAAGAACTTCTTTACTGTGTGGGTGGCAGAGCAGTGGGACAGGCTTCCCAGAGAGGTTGTGGAGTGTCTGTCTCTAGAGACATTAAAAACCAGGCTGGATGCCATCCCATGCAACCTGCTGTGGGTAAGCCCCCCTAGGGGAGTTGGACTAGATTATCTCCAGAGGTCCCTTCCAACCCCTAACACTCTGTGATTCTGTAAATCTGTTCAAAAAGGAGGAATAAGGATATTGCATTATGAGATGATGATGAACTGAACTGCAGCTGAAGAATCTGTCACATTCTGCTCCACTGGCATCACTATGTAACTGCTAAACTTCAGCAGAAAGGAAACACCCAGCACATGCTCCAGGTGCAAATGCCTTTGCTTAGGCATCTATACATGAACTAGGTGTGAAAGCCTGCACCAAGAGAATGGCATTATAAAGAGTAACTCATCTGGCCAAATGTAAGGTGGTATTTTTGGCTGAGTCAAATGATTTACTGGGCTTAAATGACTGATAGGAGACAGACCCCTCTGCACACGTAGACACACATGTTTAGACATTTTCAATCTGGAGCTAATTCCACCTATGGTTTCTTAAAATAATACAGCTGGTAATGGCTTTAAACTGAAAGAGGACAGACGTAGGTTAGACATGTGGAAGAAATTATTTCCTGTGAGGGTGGTGAGACACTGGTCCAGGTTGCCCAGAGAAGCTGTGGCTGCCCCAGCCTTGGGAGTGTTCAAGGCCAGGTTGGATGGGGCTTGGAGCAACCTGGGCTGGTGGCCCTTCCAACCCCTAACACTCTGTGATTCTGTAAATCTGTTCAAAAAGGAGGAATAAGGATATTGCATTATGAGATGATGATGAACTGAACTGCAGCTGAAGAATCTGTCACACTCTGCTCCACTGGCATCACTATGTAACTGCTAAACTTCAGCAGAAAGGAAACACCCAGCACATGCTCCAGGTGCAAATGCCTTTGCTTAGGCATCTATACATGAACTAGGTGTGAAAGCCTGCACCAAGAGAATGGCATTATAAAGAGTAACTCATCTGGCCAAATGTAAGGTGGTATTTTTGGCTGAGTCAAATGATTTACTGGGCTTAAATGACTGATAGGAGACAGACCCCTCTGCACACGTAGACACACATGTTTAGACATTTTCAATCTGGAGCTAATTCCACCTATGGTTTCTTAAAATAATACAGCTGGTAATGGCTTTAAACTGAAAGAGGACAGACGTAGGTTAGACATGTGGAAGAAATTATTTCCTGTGAGGGTGGTGAGACACTGGTCCAGGTTGCCCAGAGAAGCTGTGGCTGCCCCAGCCTTGGAAGTGTTCAAGGCCAGGTTGGATGGGGCTTGGAGCAACCTGGGCTGGTGGGAGGTGTCCCTGCTCATGCAGGGGGGTTGGAACTACTCTATCTTTAAGGTCCTTCCCAACCCAAACTATTTTGTTATTCCATGAACTAAAGATGAACAGCAACATACTGCATAATAAACTGTCAAAGAATAAAACAAGATGACAAACAGAATGAAATGAACATTTTTTAATTGAATTATTTTGCTCTGTGATGGTTTCCCTCCACAGCTTAAGAGACAGGAGAGCCCTCGGTTACTCCAAGGGTGCAGCTCTACAAGCAAAGTCGAGCATGGCTGGGACTGTTCCTAGACATGATAATGCAACTGTCTGGGCTAATGAAGTGTTAGAACAGCCTAGGGATGAACCTGGCCTGTTCCAACTAGCACTTTCCTTGAGCAGCTTCCCAGCACAGCCCAGCAGCTTTAAGAGCCCAGGGCTCTTGTCCAGCAGGGAATATGTTTGTACATGAGGTAAGAATAAGGGAGTTAACTTTGACTTAAAGAATTCTAGGAACTAGTTTTACAGATACAGTTTCACTGGCAACAAAGTTTACTAAGTTATTTACAAGTTCCTCTAGCTATGTTGAACACAGAAAACTTTTTCCATCCTTTTTTCCCTCCACTTTGGCACAACTTGAATGACTCAGACCTACTAAATAGGTTAAAGAAATACAAACCAGAACAATCCTTCCAAATTTCAAGTAAAACATCTAATAAAGTACATAACTCTGTTGACTCAGCTTTTTCTTACCTTCTTGGATCCAAAACACTCTCCTCTTAAAAAATATATTAATATCTACGTATAGATATTTATAAATACAAATAAACACATATAATTTAAAAAACAGGACCCTTCTAGAATATGAACTATTTGGAAACCACAGTTCTCCAAAAAGTCTGAGGAAATGAGATATGGTAGAACCTGCTACAATACTACAGCACCAGGAACCACCCAAAACCAACTGCTCGTTCTTCAAGATAGTGGCAGTCTGATGATTTGTTTCACCTTCTTCATGAGATGCAACATCCTAAAGTAATTGCTTAAGATTATTCATTGTAATTTATAGATTAAATCGTTCTCTAAAGCTTAAAAATCCCATCCAGTTCCTATTGAGTTCATGGACAACATGCTCTTTGAGCTAAAAGGCAGTGGAAATAAAGGCTGAGAACAGTGTGCTGTATCTCAAAGAACCTGCTGAGAAGTCTAACTCAGTCTCAGCACCATTATGAAGGAATTTACTTAAACAATTATTTAAAAATCCCCCTTCTTGTCCTGCCAGCTTTGGATCTTAGCACGTGTGTGAAATGAACAGTACTTCCCTAATTTGAAATGCTTTTGGTTCAACGAGGAAATAAATGTCAACAGCAGAAACTGTGGGGTATAAAAGCACTGAACATGGTGTGGTAAAACACAAAGGAACTGACAATCAGCTTAATGCTTGGAATCATTAGAAAGAAACAGCTCATTTGGATAAAAATAATGTCTAGAAACAACACTTCTTATGTTCTTAAATGCTAAGAGATTCAATTTTTATGTCCACTTTGACAGCTGCCTTAACATCTTGTAAAATCTCAGTAATGATTCAAACTTACTTAAACCTAATGAAAGTGCCCTTCTTCCCACCTCTATCTCCACAGCAGAAATGCTGAAGAATTTCTACTTTAACAAAACAATCCTCAGATACTAGTAGCTAGTTAGGAGCTCTGCTATGTGGTCTTTAATGAAGTGTGGTGCCTGAAGTGAAATCAGAAGTTAGTGTTAAATTTACTGTCCCTTTACAGATTCAGTCTATACTTGTTTGTTACAAACTAAGTAAGTGGAGTGGAATCTATTAACAATTACTGTAAGGGCAAGAACTCTCTCTGGTTCTTTCTTATATTCTCTACCTCCATTTCAGTATGTTTCTCATTCAGTCACATGCACAGAAAGAAAGCCAAGGCTCCTGGCACATTTCAACTATGTTTAAAATTCTGTTTATCTTCTCACTTGCTGCTTGTATTCTTTAGTTGAACTAACATTAAGAGGTTTGTGATTCCAAACCACCCTGTTCCTGGTTTTCACTGAGAAACTATAGGGACCTCCAGAGTCCATAGAGTGCAACCCCCCTGCCAGAGCAGGACCACCACAGAATCTAGGGCAGGTCACTCAGAAACACATCCAGGCAGGTCTTGAAAGTGTCCAGAGAAGGAGACTCCACAAACTCTCTGGGCAGCCTGTCCCCAGTGCTCTGTCACCCTCATGTTGACGTGGAACTTCCTGTACTCTAGTTTGCATCCATTGCCCCTCATCCTATCGCAGGGCACAACTGAAAAGAGATTGGCTCCTTTTTCTTGACACCCACCCTTCAGTTATTTATAGACATTAATAAGGTCCCCTGTTAGTCTTCTCTTCTCCAGACTAAAAACAGCCCAGATGTCTCAGCCTTTCTTCGTATGACAGATGTTCAAGTTCCTTAATCATCCTTGTAGCCTCCGTTGGACTCTTTTCAGCATATCCCTGTCCCTCTTGAACTGGGGAGCCCAGAACTGGATACAATATTCCAAGTGTGGTCTCACTAGGACAGAGTAAAAGCAGAGCAGAAACTCCCTTGACCTGCTGGCCATACTCTTCTTAATACACCCCAGGATACCACTGGCCTTCTTGGCCACAAGGGCACATTGCTGTCCCATGGATCACCTGCTGTCCACCAGGACCCTAAAGTCATTCTCCACAGAGCTGCTTTCTAGCAGGTAAACCCTTACTCTAACCTGGTGCATGGTATTGTTCCTCCCCAGGTGCAGGACTCTGCACTTATTCTTGTTGAACCTCATGAGGTTCCCCTTTGCCCAGCTCTCCAGTCTAGATCTCCTGAATGGCTGCAGAGCCCTCTGGTGGCTCAGCCAATCCTCCCAGTCTTGTATTGTCAGCAAACTTGCTGAGGATACACTCCATCCCCTCATCCAGTGTTACAAATACTGAAGCACAGATGAAACAGAAATGTTTTGGAAAGTGACCTTTCATGTTAGGTTCCAACATATGAGATTAAAATCAAGTCATGCAAGCGTTTATCACTTCACACAGGAGACAAAGGCACCTGAGTCACAAATGAGCCAGGCCCAGCTGGAACTCAGGACTGCCCTCCAGCACTGCTGGCAAATACACTGGCTGAGCTCCCCTCCATGAATACCAACAACAGCATAAAACTGAAGCCCGTAGTATTTATGATGGCCAAAGACAGACTTTTTTATTTTTAAAAAACATTTCAAGCATTAAACAGTGCATGAGAAAAGCCCACTCAGGGCAGTTTTAGCCTGGCTTCCTGACAATTCTGGACAGCTAATGCCACACTTTGCCAGACAGAAGCAGACACAACTTACAATGAAGACAGTCTCAAACATACAGTTGTACCTTTTTTTGTTTGTTTGTTTGTTTTGTTTGGGTTTTGTTTTGTTTTGTTAAGTTTAGAAGGAATGGCACTGTAGGATACTTTGATTCAAGAACATGCCAAGAGTCATCTTCAGGAAACAACCACGCATTGTTATTTTCCCTGTCTTTTTAAAAGGAAGTTCTGGCCTTCAAGAATTCCTCCTGCCAAGCTATTTTATACTGACATAAAAATGATTAATTACTCCATGCCATAAAGAGCCTACAGATGGCTAATTGGAAAGTGTTCAGACAACATCCAAAGCTGAACATCGTTGCTGCTTGTCTTTCACACCTATCAACAAAGCTGCAGTAACTCAAAAACCATGAAGTTTGTAGGAGATGGTGCCTTCTCCTAAAATCTACATGTCTCACAAAGCAGTGAGGAAACACCCCCTGAGTAAGCACAAAATGGCTGCCTATAAACTGTACGGGGACTTTGTCAGTCTCCCCTCTCCTCTCTGCCACAAACTGCAGACTGGACTCCATGGTGGAAACAGAGAATCCTCTGGGAGGAATCCACTGGAAACATTGTTGTGAAGTGCTGCCCAGAGACTGCTGCCAACCCTGCATTGTAGCCCTGGGAAGAGGGTGAAGCCCAATCCAGCGCAGGGAAATACGTTGTAACAACTTATAAAAAGGACTGCAGCAGCCAGCCTGGTGCTGGCTCTTTTGAAGTGCAGGGGAGGTGCTGCCAGGCAGTGTACAGAGAGATCTCCTTGCTCTCTGGACAGACTAAGGGAGATAGGGTCAGTCAGCCTAAAGGAGCGAACTGCTGCTGTTCCCTGGGAGTGCTGAAGAAGTCCTACCAGTTCCTGTGAGCTCCTGGTGAACGCTGCCTGCCTGTGAGTAGGACCAGCGGCTGTCCTCCTGGATTGCAGACCATGCAAAGGACTCTGCTGTCACTGCTCTTCCTGCCCTCACAGCATGGTTAAACCTGTCCACCAGTGAGGCAGCATAGACTTCTGGAGATCAACTAGTCGAACCTCCTGCTAGAGCAGGATTCCCTAGAGCAGATCCCACAGGAACATGTCCAGGTGGCTTTGGAATGTTTCCAGGGAAGGAGACTCCACAACCTCCCTGGGCAGCCTGTCCCAGGGCTCTGTCACCCTCACAGTCAAGAAGTATTTTCTCACATTCAGGTGAAACCTCCTGTGCACCAGTTTGTGCCCATTGCTCCCTGTCCTGTCACTGGACACCACTGAGAAGAGTCTGGCCCCATCCTCCTGACACCCTCCGGAGGTATTTATAAGTGTTAATGAGATCCCCCCTGAAGTTGATTTATGCATGAATGTCCCATTGTTCTTCCACCCTTGCAAAACACTCAGATAACATGGCAGTCAGGCCATGGGGGTGATATATGAAAAACAGGAAGGAAAACAAATTCAAGTTCATGAAAAGAATGCTTTTCCGGTTCCTTCAAGGTCTTGACCATTTCTATACAAATGTCACAAAAATATTAATACAGTGGGAAACTGTTTGAAAATTTGACACACAAGACATCTTCTGTAATCATCATTAAAGGATACAGTAAGCTAAGATGCACCAGGCAGGATTTGAAGCCAGAAAAGGATCACTTTAAAATCTAATAAAATTATTTAGTGAATTCTAACTTCACATTCTTCCAACAAATACCAGTGTACTGTAAACATTAACAAGTACAACAAATGGAGGTTTATGTTTCACACACATAATATTTGGATTTAACTACTTGGTTTATTAATATTTGGATATTGTTCACTGCACATCTGAGCTCTCTTTATAATGAAAGAGCAAATTAAGTTTTACACTTACCTGTAAGACACAAATATGCTGCTAAATATCGTTTTTCAAGGCCATCTTTATAGGTCTGAATCACACCATAGATGGGAGGTAGAATGAAAATCAGGTTACTCACTGTGTTCCCTGCAGGAGAGAAACCAAAAACAGAGATTTAGAATTGGGTACTTTAAATAAATAAAGCTGCACTCGTTTGTTAAAGACAGGTTCACCAGTTTTCATCTAGAGAGCTACACCTTTTTCAGAAGCTGTCTTCACACATAACACAAATTAGATTTTGGTAAAACACAATTACCTACTTGAAGGCTAGAAATACATTAACTCTTGTTTTTGTTTTTTTTTCCTCCCACACACATATATACTAATAAAATACTAACTTAAGCAAAAAGTTTGGCTCATATGGTGCTTACTTTCTTGGCAGAAGGGAGGAAAAATAAGGTTACCTTGATTGCACAGCTCATGAATTAAAACATGATTCCTTAAGGAGATAAAAGTCCCAAATAGAGCAAGCCTGGTATTTTAGAAGAGCTGTTTGTTTGTTTTTTTCTTTTCTTAAAGTTATTATTGGAACAAGCTCCCCAGGGAAGTAGTCACAGCACCAAGCCTGCCTGAGTTCAAGAAGTTCTGAACGATGCTCTCAGGCACGTGATGTGATCCTTGGGGTGCCCTACACAGGAACAGGAGTTGGACTTCATGATCCTGATGGGTCCTTCCAACTATGAACTTTGTCCTCCACACTTGCTTCAGATACTTTAAGGTCACCGAATGACTGGTTCCCAAATGCAACCAGTTCCATCTTTACTATCAGGGTGCTGGTTGCTGATCACACACATAACAAGTTGGATGGGAAGCTGCACCACAGATCACAAGATAACACCAAGCACTGGCAGAGCGTAAGATAAGGAACAGCAACAAGTCAGAAGTCACTACTGATCACCATGACAGGCAACTGTCAAAGCTCATCAAGAACCTTAACTTCAGCAAGATACCACTGTTTTCCATCCCCCCTGCTGAAGCTGGGATGCAACACACAGAAACGACATGTGTTGTAGAGATCAGAGAAAGCCAGAACAAGCCATGAGCCCAGCTCTGATACCAGGGCATGACTTTTCCAGCACTGGGGAAGATGAAGAAACCTTTATTTTTTTAAGTCTACCAGTCTGATTTAGATTATTTTTTTTCAAACTGTTCTGTCCTATGCAAAGGTACAATGAAAGTAAGCAGAAGGCAATGGCACATTTCTCAGCAGAAGTGATGGAGACTCAGCTTTTTAGCCTAACCACAAATCATCATTTAGAGAATAAACATTATGTGATGGGCATAAAATGGCATGCAATGCCAAGCAAATTCATTCAAGAAGGCAGAATGTTGCTTACAGAAATTCAACTGCATACTTCCACATGTCATCCGCTGAATATATATAAATTTGCAACACTAATTTCCAATTATCTCAATGAAAAGGACAATGCTTGAGTCTAGGAAGAGGCCAAAAAAACCCCTCCTGTTTCTGCCTTTTTTAGCAGAAAACCTCAGAAGAGTTCCACTTTCTAAAATAAAGAACAAGAGTGAGCAGGCCATGTCTGAGCCTCTTCCCTCATGCAAGCACCTATTCTTCAGGAGTCCTATTTATCAAAGAATCACAGAATGGTTTGGGTTTGAAGAGACCTGAAAGATCATCTAGTTCCAACCCTGCTGCATGGGCAGGGACACCTCCCACTAGATCAGGTTGCTCAGAGCCCCATCCAACCTGCCCTTGAACACTTCCAGGGAGGGGGCATTCAAAACTTCTCCAGGCAACTCTAGGCCTGGTCTCACCACTCTCACACTAAAGAATCCCCTCACACTAAAGAACTACGCAAGATCCATCCCAAAGTAAAGTGAAAACTGCCAAACTATGATCGTACAACCCCAAAATATTACAGCGCCTCTGGGAACAAAAATCCATAAAGGTTTGCAGAAACTTCAAACCCAAAATGGGAAAAAAAGGTTCTTTCAGAATACATGAAGCAGAAGTACACCTAGTTAACCTTAACAAGTTGGCTCTTCTAAATTCTCAGTTTGAGATAGTCATCTTGACCAGATAGGACTCACCATTTTTACCAGACCTTCTTCACTTTGCTATTGACTTAACATCATCTCCCATACAATCATAAATTTTATCAAGCTATAACAAGCTAAACAGAGATGTGCCAGAGATCTTACTCTTCTTGTCAGCTCTGTAATAAGTTCTTTCATGTAAAAGAAGCCCAGAGGAAATCAAAACACGTTCATGTTTATATTGATATAAAAGGCCTTTTTCATGCCTAAACTCTTTGGGGAATCATTAACCTTTTACCACATTCCCACAGTGTTGCAGTGGGCAATGATTCACTTTCAATGGAGACTGGGCTTGGAAAAAATCCATTCAAAATCAGTACTGTGGTACACTGCCCATTACCACATCCTCCCACAAATCATGCAAAGATGACACCCAGCCTGAAAAAGTAAAGGCTACATCATCTGCATAGTGAATCTTCTGCTTTCTAAAGCACCTCTCAACTACGTCCATTTTCAAGAGAAGTGTCCTGGTTTGAGCCAGGATGAAGCCAATTTTTCTTTTTACCGAGTTTTTTTTTTCCTTCAGTAAGCTTTCTTGTAACTAGCAACAGTGTGTTCTGCTGGGCTGATAAGACAGTGGAATGTTTTTCTAACTACTGAGGCTTCAAGGCCGCACCTGCACTCTGCCGGCTCAGACACTATGGGGAGATCTGTGACCCCCCCCTAGGAGGCTGAGTTAGACAGACAGCAAAATTGGCCAAAGATATTCCATTCCATGTATCTACGTAAGCTCAAAGGAAGGTCAGAGACCACAGAAGACAACTTCCTTCCTTTTTCTTCTTCCCTTCTCTCCCGTCCATGGCCGGCATCCAGGGAGGACTCTGTTCATCCATCACCATCGACCCTTAGGCTCGAGATCTCCTGACCCCCATAACTCTCTGCTTTCTCCAGCAGCAGCTCCGGGATTCCTCGGGACTCTTCCCAGTTCAGGGAAGTGCTGTGGGAGTTGCTGGGGTGGGGGGAGGCGAGAGGCTTTTGCCCATACCTGAATATATCTGTATATAATTGTATATATTTTCTTGTATCATTCATCAGTGTTTTAATTAAAGCTGTGTAGTTTAGTTTTCAATCCAGCCAAGTCTCTCTCTTTTTCTCTCTCTCCTTCCCTACCTGGGTTGGGGGGAGGGGGGATCGAGAGTATTGTTGTCGGACCTGAGTCAAACTGTGACAAGAAGTTATTGGACATCATATAATTAGCACTGCTCAAGGTCATTTTGTTACAAAACTGTCAAAAACCTGGCAAAAATTCAAATATGAAAATGTCAAACAAAGGAAATACCATGATGTTTATCCACAACTAGGAAGGCACGTGACTTTGGAAGAGAGTTGCAGTAGGATAACAAATTTCAAATGGATGTAGAATGCAGAAAAGAGATTATTCTGTAGGAAAGCGAAGGTTTCAACACTTCCTGTAAGGTTATAATTATGTTAAATGATGGAACGTTTCTGAGCATTCAATCTAGGACCATTTTGCTGAGAGAGGAAATAGCGTAGACCTAATCTAGCTGTAAATTCCTGCCACTCCTTCTCTGCACTTTTGGACCCATATTATTCAGAACTATTCTAGCAGAGATTATAGGCAAGGTTATTTCCACAACATACTTTCTGGAAGTTGTGCACATTTTTTAAAAAAGGGAAATGGAGGTAGGGGAACAATGAAGGCCTCTGGCCTGCTGCTAGCAAAATTACTTCTTCCAAGAACAAAAACTACACGACTCTTTCAAACCCAAGGTCCCTAGGACTGTGTATTTCATCAAGTCTAGCTATTCTTTACAGGATTAACTTCACAAAGAATAGCTTAGAAATTCATTAAAAGGAATTTTTTACTAATTCCATCCAAAACAGCAGTGGGATATTGGCAAACAATACCAAGCAGAAGATGATGACACACCTACAGCCCCATATCTCTGAAGTTAATTAACAAACAAGGAAGTGAAACAAATTTGGAAGGAAATCGATATGGAAGTTGAAAATGGGCCAAGAGTGAAACTGCCAAGTAACCTCATCTTTACCTTTTTCATCAGATTTTCTTAAAAAAAAAAATAGGGGAAAAAAATGCAGCAGAACTCCTTGGGAAAAGCAGAGATTGAAGAATTTGCAACTAAGGCATGAGGCAAAAGGCATGAAAATAATGAGAGATTATTCGTTATGTCTGTAATAAATACATTATATAAATTAGATTAATGCACATGGATGGCCCTAAGCTTAGCTCCATACAACATGCTGGTATTTCAGTACTGGATTCCTTGAATACTGGTCCAGGGAATGATTTAATTTTTCTTTAGTGACCAAAGATTGCTTCTCTGCACTTGATCTTCAGCATGTCTGTCAACAGAAAGGAGGACTAGATCAGACTATCAGAGGAAGAAATGAACTCACAGACTGAAATGACAGGGATGGGATTAAATATGATGGCCAAGAACATGCCTTTCAATGTGAATATGAATCCTTGTTCCAAATGTAGGATTAATCTATTTGAAGAGGCAGAAAAGTGAATTAAGATCACATGGTGACTGACCATCAGCCATCACTGTAGGCACCAAAGCCCTTAAACTTATTTCCAGTAGACCAAAATTGCTTAGCTCACCCAGGCTACCAAAACAATGGTGGACAGAATAAAAACTGGGCTCTGTAAATAGACCATGAGTAAATGCCAAGGATGGAAGGGAGCTATTTGAACTAACGGATTGTGCTGACAGAAGAATTACAAGATATAAATGTGAGCTAGAAGTTAGAGAAAAGCCTCCCACTGAAGAAGAGACATTGACAACTGCTTCCCAAACGGGCAGCTGGCTGAACCTATCTGTTTTCAGGGTGAAGCTCAGTCTACTCAAAAGTCAGATTACATGATGTGGTGGGTATCACAGGCTGTGATAAACAGGCTGTGCCCACAAAGGTTATACAGTGTACTAGGTAAAGCACTAACCACAATAAATGCAGACTGTGTGACTGCCCTTACACATTTTCATAGAAGTCTTTTGAGACTGTTTTAATGCAAACTATTGTTTCAAAATACTGTTTCATAGTGAGAGACTGCCATATGGTACTAGAACAAAATGAAATTAATGCACAACCTCATTTCAACAGGCTTCTGTCTATGGGAAGGACAGCTGTATGAGTGTTAAACCACATCTGCACCCTGTGCAACAAATACAACATGAACACTTGACAAGTCTTTTCTACAATGCATCTACATTCAGTCATCTTCAAGTCCTAAAAAAATATGCATATTATCATAAATACACAAAGATCTGAACAAGGACTGAGCACCTCAAAGACAAAAAATATAAACTTGAAGAGGAAATAGCATTTACAGGCAAACACAGACACAATCCACTGCTTGCTGCTATACAGACATGTAGGCATAGTTAGGGAGTACACAAATTTGAAGGAAGTTAATTTCATAAAGTTTAAACTTCCACAGATATGCCATTAATGCTCCATTAGAAAGTAATTTCTACAATAAATTTGGATGAGGAGTCAAAAGGCTTAAAAAAGTAAAGCTGTAAAGAAGTCTAGTTGTAACAGAATGTGGTGATACAGAAATAATACACAGGATGTCGAAACCATCAGGAACAGAACACTGGGATATAGGTGATGTTTTCTGTGAAGCAGGAAAAGTGCTATTATAAAAAAGAAGCAAAAATAATCATCTTCAGCTTTTGACAAGGTGACCAGTATGATTTACTCAGAGATCCCTTCTCCTGTGTTTGTCCACAGACTGACTGCAAGATCTACCACCTGAAAGGATCTTCTGAGATTAAAATCCTTTTTCGCTCTATCAAACATATGAAGACTTTTCACTCTGCAGTGGTTTCTATAACATTAAAATTAAATGAAATAGATGTTACCCTCAGAGAGCAAGAAAGAAAAAATTTTGCAGTTAAAAGTTGCCTACACATAAAAAGCTCATCTAAAATCAGGATTAACAAGCACAACATTCATCACAGGCTTTCAGCCTCCCTTTTAAGGACAACTGCACCTCACTGTGAAACAGGAAGAAGACAAGTGGCTGCTCTTTTCTAAACTAGATACCAGAGTTGGAATAATGTCAAAGTGTCCCTTTAAGTAAAATAAACAAGCAAACAAACAAGATTTTGAGGCTGAAAACATCTGTTTAATTGTCTCAATACTGTGGTGCTCTGCAGAGTCAGTTCAGTGCACCTCCTGGATCATGGAGCTTTTCCTTTTTCTATCATGGCAGGAGGAAAATAAAACAGCTATAAAAAACAAAGCCTGTCAGATGGCCTCAAGCAGAACTTCCAGCTGCTTTCAGATACAAGGAATTCTATCTTATGGCTTTTGTTTATGGAATCATCTCAAGCAGCTCTGGTGCAAACTACAGCCCATGATTAGAGTTTACCAAACTGAAAGACATTGCAAAGCAAAGCAATTCAGACACATTTGAGAGCACAACCATCTCCCATTAGCGGCCCTCTCTTTTAAAGCTTTTTCTCTTGGAATAATCTCTAGGGATTCGGTATCAGGGATGAACATACACAGAGTAACAGCAAAAGAAAGATGTAAAAAGGGTAGTTCTGTGGACCAGCAGCACCAGATAATGTGAAACAATGAAAGATAAAAAGGGATTTGGAAATCAGATTTCAACTGGAGGAGTAAATAGCCTAACAGCTAACCACTAAGGAGGAATCTAGTGTATATCTTTAAGAATAAGAAACACACACAAATCCAATCTGGGAGTCCTTGCTAAGATAAAAACACTTCATAGCTCACCTATCACAGCATTGTGTCAACAGAGGAATTAATCTGAATAAAATACAACAAGCTTCCATGCAGTGTATACTATATATTAGCAGTCAATAATAGCTAAGCCAGAGCCCAGGGGAGGTTTGTATCACTGATGCTTCAAAATCAGGGCATTTCTTGACTGCTCCGAAGACCCAACGAAACAGAATCATCTGTTTTGGCCACTAACTTCAATCTTGTGGTGCTTTTGCCTGCAGCTCATCACCAGGAGGGCAGGATAGCAATTAGATTTTCACTTCCACCAGCCATTTTTAATATCTTCCACTTCAAAGTCTACAATAACTGCATTTCAGAGTGTCAGGAAATGAAAACTCCTGTCTCCCTTTGATATTTCAGAAGGACCTCAAGGGGAGAAAATCAAGTCATTCCGATGGGAATTTTGCCAATATGTAATTACTAAACTCCCTACTTCCTAATATGCATGAAGGATCAATACAAACTTCCTGTTATTCAGTGAAACACAACACAATGTTATTCCAGGCTGGAACACAGGACCAATGCTGCCTTTAAAATAAATTAATAAAAATATGAGGGTGGGGTTTTTTAGAGTTTATATTTTTAAGCAAGAAGATCAATTTCTTACCTCCTGTAATTCTCTTTTCCAAATATTAAGCAAACCTTGATTTTGTTTACCTGGGCATTAATAGAAGTTGCAACTTCAGCAATTCAGCTGCAATTTCTATTAGCCACCACATTTCTAATAATAAAATGGGAAAATTACTGAAGGAAACAAAGAGTGAAGCAATTACTGAACTGTATAAACTACGTATGAAATCTTTCTAAAGAACTATAAAAACAGGTATAGACAAATAACACTTGAAATGAATGGGTTATTAGAGGGGCTATTATATGTCCCTGGGTATTTAAAATAAAATCAGAAATCCAAAGAGCAATTTTATATAGTTCAGAAGAATCATAAAATTAAAAAGCAGATAAAACACCGTAGAAAAAATGTGACAAAGTGAGTACATTACAAAGGAATAGGGCATTAATCTAGCTCTGTACAGATGCTGGCACACTATTATGAGAAAACCTGTAAGAGAAAAATGAGAAGGAGGGGTCAGATGATAGAGTAACCAGGAGCACTGCAGAGGGAAAGAAACATCTTAAAAAATTAAAAACAAAGGAAAAAAAGAACAGCTACCTACATCTTGACCAGGCAGCAGTTACAAGAACGCAACATGGAATGTAAGAGATCTACATGAAAAAATGTATTTGTATTAATAAAGAGGAGCATTCTGATCAGTAATAACAGAGTGAAACAAGGAAAAGGGAAGTTTAGGCAAAACATCTAGAGATCAAGTTCTTTTGGCAGTAGCAACACCTTCCATGCATCCTGGAACAGTTTTGCACAAGAGTGGACAACATGTTGCAAGATACTGGAAGAAAATTCACCCTGAGCAAAGAAAGGAAGCAAAGGAGGCAGGAATCCTGGCTGCTCCTCAGTGCCAGCACCAACAGGGACACATTCCAGTGCTGTGAGCACGCCGAGTTCCAGTCACACACATCTCAGCTCCAGCTGCAACAGAGCAGCTTCCAGTGAGTCCCAAGTGCTGGGACAAGGCCAGACAAGCTAAGGACAGCATGGCTCCTGCAGAGCTGGTGGGCAACTGGGAGGTTGCAGTGCTTCAAGTCAGCATGCAGAGCAGTGCTTCTAGATCTTCTAGGCTGCTGGGCCTCCATTGCTCCAGGATATGTAAAGGCACACTGATACCCTTCTGAAGAAGGAAACCATTTCAGTCGTTTACCAGATTGGGGAGGGGCAATAAGGTAATTTTAGGGAAAAAAATAATTACCAACAACACAATTTGATTTTTATTCCAACATGCTGTGTGAAGTGATACATTTGATTACACACTTCAGATTCCAGCTGCAGAATTCATTCCCCTGGCATTCATCATACTAGTTCACCTAATATTTTTGCAGATGTTTTTACTCTGGTTACAGGATTTTGTGTTATATTTGTGTTCTTCAAAACAATGAAAAGGTAATTAGAAGAAAAAAGCTCTGACACTCTGACTCACAAAGCAAACATGAGAAAGCTCAGTTCAAACCTGTATAAGTGTGGGTGTATTTTGTAAGGCACAAGCCCCTCTTTGGTATGTATGACTTACAAAAGCAATTATTAAACTGCTTTTGAAGTACCCTGGGTTACAATTAAGCTGTCCTTTCACCTCTTTGCAAAGTGCTTTGCTACTGAGTAGTAAAGACAATAGAAAATTAGATCCTAACAGGAGATGTTCTAATGCTGACCTTGCCTCTCATGTATAATATACTAAAAATAAATAAGTGAAAGCTAATACTACACAAATCTAAATTTTAAAGCTCCATGTATCTTCATAAAAAACAGGTAGCCTTGCAAATCCAGAAATCCAGTCTTGTGTTTGTTCACAATGCGGATTTAAAGTTAAATGGTGGAACATTCTTTGTTGGGCTAAGAAGTTATTGCTCTCTCCACTCAAATCTGAAATGGATTGGTTGCCTTTTTAGTCTCCATTACTACAGTGTTTCAGCAACCTCAGGCTTCTGTGTACTCATTCTCAATATCCTTGCAAGATGAGGACTGGCTAGAAGAGGGTGCCTGAGTCACAAAGAGACCTTCATAATACTGAAGCCAGGACTTTCAAATACCACTAGGCCACCCTTACTGAACGAGCTCACCACAACACTTTCCCTAAATAAAGTTTCTAAGTAGAAAATACACTGTAGTAAGAACCAGGCACTTGCCAAAACCAACATTTTTGTAACCAATTTTATACTGTTTAGTCCTCCTCCTACTGGAATTCTTAAATGCTATCACAAATTAAGACAAAGTATCTAACAACCCGGAACTTGTTGTATTTTGGGTTTTTTTGTTTGGTTTTGTTTGAGGAGGGATCTGTCTTGAAACCTGTCATTAGTGAAGCCCAAGGTCTGCATGAGATGCTATTTCAGACATCAGAAAGAAATTTTTACCATGAGGGTAGGAAGGCACTGGAACAGGTTGCCCAGAGAAGCTGTGGCTGCCCCCTCCCTGGAGGTGTTGAAGGGCAGGTTGGATGAGACTTGTGCAGCCTGGGCTGGTGGAAGGTGTCCCTGCTCATAGCAGGGGGTTGGAACCTGATGATCTTGAAGGTCCCTTCCAGCCTTCACCATTCTATGATTCTGTGCTGTTCCTCAGAAGACAGTTAATAGGATAGATAACAAAATATATCCGACTTCACCAACGGTGAAGTTTAACATAATCATGAAAGCAATTGCAACAGAAATATTCTGAGGTGACAGGCCAGAATAAAGATAGTTACAATAGCTAAATCAAAATCCACATTCCTCACATTTGAAGCCAGTTTTATTCATTATCTTACTGTGGCTCTACGTCTGTCTATCACAAGTAGGCCTGTCAGAAGTGCAGAACATTCTGTATAATTCATGGATGATTTTTTGGGGTTTAAAGGGAGAATTACACAAAAAATAACAGTATTTAAGGATGTAGCAGAAGTGCTGGAATCCATCCTTGGCTGGTTATTTTTCAGGATGCAGGAAGCAGCATGGACAAATATGATAGTGCACAGCCCTTTTACAAGACACTTTAGTCCCAATACAAGATAACCACAATTAAGTGGACTACAAGGAATAAACTTGCATTACAATGAGCTGATGTGCCATTCTGTCATGTTTTTTTTTCCTAGAGTATGGGAGAATAAAGCATTATTTCACTGATAAATGTGCCCCTAAGATGATAGAAAGCAGACCAATTACTTTGAAGTACACCTGGAAGGATTTTGCAAGGAAATTTACAGTAAAAACAGTTGATACAGGCAGGTCATTTGAAGTATCAAACTAGAAAGCTCACTGAAAGCAAGTGCTTACAACTGGAAAATGCAATCAGAGTCTAAAGAGATTAGGCTGAGATGATGTAAAGTCTGAATATTACATGCAATAAGCTCGTTGCTGAAGGGCAGATTTGCTGCTATTACAGCCTTTACTGGAAAACAAAGTAAAACATATTTTAAACATTATTTTAAGACAGGCTGATGATGTCAGACTGGAAGAACCAAGACAGGAAAATTTACTCTTCAGCCACAGCTAAAACGAGGCAGTGACCAATATGATGTTATAGCAAACATAGAATCATAGAGTGGTGAAGGCTGGAAGGAGCCTTAAAGATCTTCAGTTTCCAACCCCCCTGCTATGAGCAGGGACACCTCCCACCAGACCAGGCTGCACAAAACTTCGTCCAACCTGGCCTTGAAAACCTCCAGGGATGGGGCTTCCACAATCTCCCTTGGCAACCTGTTCCAGTGCCTTCCTACTTTCAATTATCCATTTAATTTTCATCATACTTAACTCCTTCCAGTTCATCTTTGCTCTTCGATGCTGGTGGCAGCCTCCTTGGCTTCATGTTCAGTGTCTGCACCAATTTCTCTAAACCTAAGGGTCTGTACAGAACAGAAAGCACAGCTCTTGGCAGCTGACAGTTTTGAGCTACCAGAGGACATCCAGCCCAGCATCTGTTGGCTCTCACCACAAACAGATATATCAACCCTGCATTTTGCCCTACCTGGATGGTAGGAAACTAAAAGTGAAATGGTGTGTGACAAAACAGAACAGGAGGAGATACTGGAACCATTTGGCAGCTAGTTATACAGCAAGTATTCAGATGCTAATTGATGACACTCCCTCTCTTAGCAGCAGTATGAGTAGAAAATCACATCTGTAACTCTTTTTGCAGAACTACCTTAAATGAAAAATACTTTCACCTGAAACGTAATAAAAAAAAGGCACCTGATCTCAGAAATGACTCAGACTCCTCACTCCTAAATACCCAGCTTTATTTCTTTTATGTAGGCAATTCTATTCTCTGGTCATCATAACCTCTTCCTGATAATATATCAATCTCCAGCAAAAATTTTCAACAGTACCCAGTTAATTCCTTAACTTAAGACTTGAAAGTTATTGCTCCTGGTCTGCAGCTTCCAACTCCAACTCTCTTCTTTAGTCACTGTTCAAGACAACTTTCTTGCTTGAAAAATTAAAAGAAAGAAACAGGCAGTTGCCAATCCACCCAGAAGCCATGGCAACAGCTTCTTATCTAATGGGAAAAGGGAGCTTCCTCTCCACTAAGACAGATGAAAGTCCAAATCTCTAGCATCTCACAACCTAAACCAAATCTAGGAAGAAAGCTATCACAGGCTGAAGATTAGAGATTTAAACACTGTCTTTTTGGTATAAATACAACTTAATACAGTAGCTACACGGTAACAATTCATAAGCATTTGGGTAGAAGTCGATTTCAACAAATAATAAACAGTCAAAAACTGAGCACAAAATCAACCAAGTTCTAAATACAAATGGTGGCCTGAACAATAGCTAGAGAAAACTTTCAGAAGACAGATTTGAGGCAAAGGTAGAAAAAGTACCATAAAGCAGGAAAAAAACCACAATAGTTAATGCAAAAACCATGTGGACATCAACATGGAATAGTTTAAAGGCAGGAAAAGGAACTGAAGAGCCTGGAAGGAAATGCGTTTAGGAAAAGGAAACAGCTTTAAGATATTTCTCTGCAGCCTAGAACAGAGGAAAAAAAAAATCACAAAAAACCCAAGAAAAACTAAATTGAGATAGGCTCAAGAGTTTAAACATTCAAGTACTGTGCTGAAGACTATATTCTGATGGGCCTCACAGGAAGATAAAAGTTGGGTCTTGAATGTTTTAACAGCCACCAAACCCCAAACCTTGGAGTGAAAAGCAACCGTGGTATCACAGATCACAAAGTGATAGCAGTTTGTTAAGTGAATGAAAACAACATCTGCTGTATGATTTCACTACCATGGTGCACTTCTCTGCTGCTTTCCAAGGCATCTAAAGGATCCTATAGAGTTGAATCTTATTACAGACTGCACTCACCAGCATGAAAGAGGCAGAAACCAGACAAACTGGCAGTGGTCACCTGGTTTTCACTCTGCTACTCCTAAAGAAAGCCATGAAATTCCACAGTGCTTCAGCTTGATGGAGATGGCCAGAGAACCCAGTGACAGAAGCCAGATCTGCAGGTACAGGGGGCTACAAATGTGCATTGCTAACCTTGTTGCAGAAGTTCTGTTGCTAAACTGAAACAAACAAACAAAAAATAATAGAATCATAGAACCATTCTGATTGGAAAGGACCTTGAAAATCATCAAGTCCAACCAGAGAAGCAAAATGTTTTGCTTTGCCAATTTTCCAAACTGTTTACTCATGCACTGGTCAGCACGTTGCACACAGTTAGTTTTCTCTGCTTCCATGAGTCATTTCCACAACTGTGAAAGACTTGGGAAAAAAAAAAAAACAAAAACACACAAAGAAAAACCAAAGGGGAAAAAAATACATCAAGGCTTAAGTTTTCATTCATGAAAAAAAATAATCACCTGGAGCAACTGTATCTTTTGTCTTGAATCTGCAAGATTTAAACCCTGAAAACATCTGTATCCTGTGGGAGGAATACAAAGACTATCTATAGAAATACACCCTGAAGTTCTCCTGCTAAGTATAAATAACACCCAGAGCAAGCAGACTCTGCACCTTGCCTGCTGTACCAGACCTGCCAGGTTTTGGCAGGAGAGCCCTGGAAATTCCCTCCAAGAGCAATCAAGCCTATAATAAGCATCACACAAACATGTTCTTTCTTACAAAGCAAACTTTGTTCAGTACTGGTAGAGGAAAAAATCACCTATTTTACCTAGAAGAAATGTGAATTCCACTCTGTGACAATAAAATCAGTTCTTTGAGTCATTTTAGCTCCCTGTTGTAGTTGATCCATGTGACTCCAGCAAAAGCCAGATCTGGAGATCCTTTTTCTCCAAATTATGTAATTTTTTCAGGTATCCCTGGGTTTCTTCATTATGAGGTCAAAACACCCATGAGAAGGAATCACAGTAGTGTGCTTTCCAGTTGGGAAGCTGAGCTCTGCCTGAACAAACAGTATTGACCAGGGAAGATGAAGAAAACCTAATGAACAAATGACATCTAATACAGAAACACTCTGTCCCAAGGTTGTCAGTGTCCAAACTATTTTTATTGCTCAACTATGCTACACAGCTCTGTAGGGCTTCTTCCTTGATCTAACACTGCATCTGATTCCTAGATGCTGGATCTTGCCCAAATGAAAACCTTCATCCAACTGGAACGGGCGATTACTAAAAAAAGGAGTCTATGGGGTAATAGCAATTTGAGCTTCCACTGCTCACTCATTAAAACACACTATAAATCAGAGAGCTGCCAGAGTCATGGTTTATGACCATAAAATTGATATCTTGGAATCCTACTAGTTGGAATTAATACAAAACATACTCTGGTGTCCTGTGTCATACATCCATGGCTTACAGAAAAGCAGATAGGAAGGAAGAAACAGAGGGACAGGCACAGCTAGTATGAGTTTCTGCACACTGCCCTGGGCTTCACTTACCTCCTTCTCCTAGGTAGAGGCAGATGTTCAGCTCACCTGCACCACCACAGCTTTTGCTAATTTTGCTTGTCTGCTTTGCTGCCTAAAGAAGGCTGAGCCTTCTCAAACTTGAAAGTCAAGTCTCCAGCTAACATCCTGAACGTTGTCCAGGTGAACCAGCCAACACCCTTAATCCCTTCTCAAGCTCCTCTGGTTTGATAGGAGAACCAGGGCAATGTTGTCTGCACTAGGCTGCATGGGAAAGTAATCCCTTGCTCACAAAGGCAGCTGGAGATCCTTTAAGAGATGCATATTCTGCACACATCATTCTAGGGTCACTCCAAGGATACTAGAGTCACAAAACAAGTCCGAAGGAATCAAGGAATAATGTAAAGCCAAACAAAATAAAGCCCTGGGACACAGCTGGGAAACAGATATGCTGCTGGACATTAACATCCATTTTGAAATAAAGTCTGGAATTTCCCTAAGGAAAGCTCTGCGATGTGGAGGGCAGGTTGAGTCACCAGTTGCTGGAAAGGCAAAGAACTGGGGAGGAACCTTGTAAGGCTGGGGGGAAGTGGTGAGGGGGGGGCACACACAAAGGATGTGTCTCCCCCTCCCAGGGGGACTGACAGAAAGGGCTATTTCTGCCTCCCCACCTCCAGACACCCTGAAGTACATAGTGTGCCAGAGGTAGATGGAGATAATGGTCCTGCAGATGCTGACTGCACTGACCACTTAAAAAACATCAGTTTTCCAGTCACTGATCACAATGCATACACAGCATATTTCTCCAAGGAAATTAATTTTTAAAAGCAGGTAGAAAAAACCCAAACAAACGCTGTTCAGATACTTCAGGTTTTCGAGCTAGCACAAAAAGTTCAAGTATTTGACCTTTTCATTTTCAAGTGCACAAAAGGGGCTGTGCCTGAAACCTTAAATCTAAACAATGCCCAGCAAGAACACAGGGACTCTACCCAGATCTTGCCTATATGGAGATATTCAGATCAATGCATGGTAAAAGATCAACACAAAAGCACTGCTGCTCTGGGGTTGAGTTGTAACATTCTCTAGAAACTTTCCTCTTCCTAACACCTACTTTCCTTCTTTGTAGTACTTCCACAACCACAGAATAACCTTCAATTCATGCAGTATCTCTCTGCTAACAGACGGAAAAATGTCTGTATTTAATGAGGCAGGCATGAAGAGCACCACACATAGAGAACTCAAAGCAATCTAAGGTAGCTTTTCCCTGATAATAATTTGTACATTGGTTTTTGGTTGTTTCCAGCATTATAGATTTACATTTTTTTAATGCATATTTTGAATTAAAAATAACTCTTTGCACTTTCTTAACCTTTTGTGATGCAAACCTCTTTAGGCTTTTGAGATGGTCAGAGAAATGTGTGTTACCACCTGTATGCATTGCAAAATAAAAGGACCAGTTCTTGGGATTGGAGACAACTCTCAGAGCTCTTCTGAACATTTTTGCAGTGATTATTAAATCTTTCTACTGTTTAAAAACATCTTAACCACTGATCTGTGAAAGGCTCCAGCAAATATGGAAAATGTGTGACATAAATAGCAGTTTCACACACACACACAAAGACCCAAAACCCAGACCAAAAACATATTTGTCTTTCAATTCTGACAAGAGTCATTTTTATTTGTGACTAAAGGCTCACTTAAAGGCATTTAAAAGTCAGCAGTGTTCCCTTATCCATAATTTATTTCACTTCTTAATCTTCCTATTTCTAGCTACACATATATATTCTGCAAATTCACATCATGCAGTTCATAATCTTCTCTGCCTTAGTTTGAGCAAAACAAAGTTGTAAAAATGCTACTGCTCTGTTACCATTTGGAGTGGCAGATGTCCAACTGCCAGCTGTACAAGTACTGAATATGAAGCTCTAATTATAGAGTAATCAAATGCTTTGTTAAACCATATTTTACAATTTTATTGTCACTTAATAACTACACAAGTATTAGCAGATAAACACACATGTGGTCCATTACCACAGCATCCACCAAGGTTTCAGCATATCCATAATGTGATGGGTAAATGAGAACTGTTGATTGGACAAACATAGGCTTCCCAAGAGCCTTTCACCTTTTTTGTCAGTGAAAGCTCTTTGCTAAACAGAAAATGAAGCCATCATGAGATGAAAGTAGAGTTGCATCATGGATTAGAGAAGAGCAAAAAGACAAAAAAAAAAGAGAACAATTTTTTAAAAAAACAAATACATCAAAACAGTGCCACAAGATCATCTTCAGATTTAAGTATACATATTCACAACCCAGCAAGGGAAAGCAATCAATGCAACAGTATTTGCTTCTGACTCAAAATCACTTAAAATCATTAAATAAATAAGACATGACAGCAGAGGCCATCCGAGTTTATTTCTGCTATATTATTCTTTAAGGAAAGGAACCACTCTTTCAACTTCTTGTTGTTTGCAGCACAAAAAGCAAGCCAGAAGTGTTCATCTTAAAAACCACCCCACAGCTGAGCACCGTTCTGTACACTTCACTGGACTTTATAGCTACCATCAATTAGTTCAACGCCCCCTCTTTCACTGCCCCCTAAACTGAGGGAGCTCCCTCAAGGAGCCTGATACATTTAAAGAGGAAACCTGTGATGTGACTTCCTGCAATTAGGTCATTAAAGTTACACACTCAAATCCTTTGCAGTCTTAAGACTTGTGAGGCTGTGACATTGTCTTCTCTTAAATCGCACTTTAGAACTCATCTGTGTCATGATGTCTTTGAATGATGCAGCTGCAGCCAGGCAGCTGGGCTGATCACACCCAGTTAATCCTGATGATTCTTCCTTCACCTGCCACTTCATTACTGAAAGGACAGACAGAGTTCTTGAAGCCCGAGTTGGCTTTATTTTTTTAACTCACAGGGATAGTACCTTACCCAGCAGTCTCTGGCTGGTTTCCAAAGCCTCTAGCTTAAGAGACAAAATGCAGCAGAACACACAAGAGGAACAGGTGACAGTACATACGTGGAAGTCAAATGCAGTAAATTTTGCAGGTTGTTAAGTTGTAAAGTAATGACCCCCACACAAAGCAGAGATGTGTGCATCTTTGACAGCTGCCTTTTTTTGAGTGAAGCTGAAAAAAACCCAGTGTCACTGTTCATAGTGCTTGGAAGGCAGCCTATGTGTTAATGAGATACCTCACGTCTGACAACACAAGTAAAAGTCATCTCACTTATCTCTTGTCTGAAGCAAAAATAGAAAGGACAACTACAGGTTGGATGAAGAATGGGTTGAGAACAGCCCTGAGGAAAAGGACTTGGAAGTGCTCACTGATGAGAAGCTCAGTATGAGCCAGCAGTGTGTGCTTGCAGCCCAGAAACCAACTGTGTCTTGGGCTGCATCACCAGCAGCATGGCCAGCAGGTCAAGGGAAGGGATTCTCCTCCTCCACTCTTGTGAGACCCCCTCTGCAGTGCTGGGCCCAGTTCTGGAGTCACCAGCACAAGAAGGACATGGAGCTGTTAGAGCAACTTCAGAGGAGGCCACAAAGACAATCCAAGGGCTGGAGCAGCTCTGCTCTGGCGACAGGCTGGGAGAGTTGGGGTGTTCAGCCTGGAGAAGAGAAGGCTCCAGGGAGACCTTAGAGACCTTCCAGTGCCTGAAGGGTCTCCAAAAAAGCTGTGGAGTGACTTTCTACAAGGGCATGCAGTGACAGGATGAGGGAGAATGATTTTAAGCTGGAAGAGGGGAGATTTAGGTTAGAAATTAGGAAGACATTCTTCAATATGAGGGTGGTGAGACCCTGGCACAGGCTGCCCAGCGAAGCTGTGGCTGCCCCATCCCTGAAAGTGTTCAAGGGCAGGTTGGATGGGGCTTGGAGCAACCTGGTCTAGTGGGAAAAGTCTCTGCTCACATCACAACTTGATGAACTTTACAGGTCCCTTCCAACCCAAACCAGTCAGTGACTCTGTGATTCAAGGAAGTGCAGCAAAGTGGGTAGGTTCTCATGAGTTGTTTTTAAAAGAGTCCCATAAGAAAAACATCTCTAATAAAAGCAATTGATTTATGTCTGTTAATAAAAACATATTTTTGTATCTGAGGGTAGCAGAACATACTGAGACAAGACTAGAAGCCAAGAAACAATTTCACCAATTCCTTGAGAAACCCAAAGCTATATTCCAGATGGTTGCTGCTGTAAATGCCAACCTAAAGATGTATCTCAAAAGGAGTTATGTCGGAGATGATGCATATTACTCATGGACAATGATAGCCTAAGGCAATATTTCACATAGCTGGAAACATTACTTAATTTTGATCCAAAGTGAAACACAGCAGAGTTGATAACAAGAACAAATCCCCCCCATGATTCTCCTGACTGAGAATTACAAGCCCTCAGGTACCACACAAGCCTCCTTTGAATGTAAAGTATTTGCTTAAATTGATACTATTCTCCATGTTTTCAACAAAGGAAATCCATGAAGATTCATTATATCCGCTCCTCATATGCTGCAAGATAAACCCTTCTGAGAGGGATGGCAGGGAATACAGGAAGGGTGAAGCACTTCTCATGCAGGCATTCAAACCAAAACAGACCCCCCAAATGGAACATGGGCCAAATTGGCCTGAAACATCAACCCTGCTAAAATGAGGAGTGAAATGTAACCTTTAAGCACTTAAGTGTCAAGAAATAGCACTAACATGTGACTTTATTCTGATTGCTTGAGTAGGAGGATGCTGGGTTTTTTCCATTATTATTTTGGTTATGTTGGTGTACAAAAGTTGGGTAATTCAGCACAGAGCTGGAAAAGGTTAGTTAAAAAAAAACAAAAAAACAAACAAACATATCTTCTGCTTGTTCTCTAGCACACAGTAGTCAATTCAAAACTCCTGAGAAACCCTAAAGAAGGAATTGCTACATCATTCAATCAATTTGATCAGTGAGGGATGCAAGAGTCACTTTAGGACTTAACACAGTTAAGCTGACAAACTGGTTTTCCATTTCAATTGTTTTAGTATTCTACAGAAGGACGTAGAGCAGTTAGTCATCCACCTCCACAAGGGAGAAAAATTGGCTGGATGCAGACTCACAAAGGCAAGAAAATGCATTTTTAATTATTAAAAAAAAAATTAAATCAATCTTTGAATAGAGGTCATTATGTTTGGGGTGCATCAAGGGAATGCAACTATGAAGTGCTACAAAAAACCCTTTCCCTCACCTACACACCTCTGAACACATGCAACGGATGAGCTGCCATCCTTTGCACTAGTTCTTTAAGGAGTGAATGGCAGAGAACTGCCTGTAGGCTTCTGGAACACAATGTAGCAATTTGTGCTAAAATTAGCATATTAGAAACAAATTGCTAAGTGGCACAAAGACTTAATTTGCACAACAAGCTTTCAGTTTGGCTCTTCAGTCTGTAACCCAGGGAAAGTATAATATTTGATTTGGACCTGTCAGTATCCTTCAGGCTTTGGGCCTCCAAAAGTTTCTTATATGTTATTTCTAATAAGCATTTATAATGCGATTTTTGTTTTATTATACTATCGGCTTAGCTGAGTGGTACCAAAACAGCAAGAAGTCAGAAAGTGATTTTCACTCTTCTGTAAGGTAACACTTAAAATACTCCAGACTGTACCTGAGTTTTAAAAACAGCACCAGTAAAATTGCCACAGTGAGAACTCTGAGATAAGAAGAATATTTCTGTACTTTTTGGTTTGTTTGCTCTCTGAATTAGCATCTTTTTATAAAGTAAGAAGGCCATAAATGCACAGCAACTGGCAGAGGATCCCCAGGCCACACAGACCCCAAATACACTCTCAGCTCTTCTGCTAAAGCAACTAGTTTTCAGGGTAACATCTCTCTGATCTTACAAAGTAATTAGCTTCACACTTAGTATTTTAGAGAAAGTTGGGAGAGACCCCTTAGTTTATTTTATGAAAGACACATTGTCAACCAACTTTTGCTGACTAAGATTTAAAAGCAGTGGATTCATACCCTCAAAAAAAACCAAAACCAACGAACACCCAGCAAGCTTATTTCCTCCTGTCCTAAAAGTGCAGTTACAGAATTACTGCTAAATAAAATCTAAACCATATTGAGATCTCTACTGAGATTAGCTACTGCTAAGATAGCCCTAAAATAAAGTAGGCTTATTTACTGATTTGCTTTTTAAACTTAGACCATTTATGAGGTCTAATTTACAGCACAGCCTTCATATACATTTTTTTTCTGTGCAACTGACTGACCAACAACTATGGTCTCAAACACTAAAACATTAAGGAGGGACCAGACCTTCTGTAATTAAGTCCCTTTTTCTTCAGAACACATGCCTTCCTACCTCTCACCAATAATTTCATCCTCATCTTCTTTCTCCTGCATAATCTAGCAGAGGATGAGAAATACCAGTTCACAAGGGCAACAATGCAGGAATTATTTAAAAAATTTACATGTCAGTCAAATTTATTTTTACATGCCTGAAGCAAAGAAGCTTCCTCTTCCCTATGAGGATTATCTCACAAATTACTTTTTACCACGAAGAAAACACAAAAAGACATAGTCTGCAAAAGTCTCATTCTATTTAAAAAACTTCTAAGTTTGTCCCGTTTTAAGAGTACTTAATTTTGTTCCCTCTTCAGCTGGCCTGCCTCTTCTCAGCCAGCAACCTACACCACCAACTTCCTTTTTCCTCCAAGTTTCTATGCAGCCTGTGCTACTGTTATTCAGATCCTGTACTCCTTTCCATTCCCACACTCTGAGACCTCTTCACTTTGGTCCTTCAGCCACGGCAGCGTTTGTAACCAGGACTCACAGCCTGGCTTGAACACCCACAACTTTCCACCTCCCTGTATGCCAAGCTCTTCCAAAGCCTTGCTGAAGCATCCCAGCTATGCAAAAGGCCTCCTCAGATTGCCCACTCCAAGCACTTCAGGGTAGGTGAACCTCTTCACTTTCGTGCCATTTTCCTAGGTTCTCAACACTTCAAATGCAGCTGCCTGTTGTGTACATGTGAAAGCTTTTTGTAGGACAGGGCGTCTGTCAGGTGGCAGCACATAACTACAACTACTACACCCTTTAAAGTCACTGCCCAAAGTTATTTATTTTTAGGAAAACATCCGTGACAAGAGGGCTTGAGCCTCTGCCTGCTACCACAATATCATCACAGAATCTTAGGGGTTAGAAGGGACCTCGAAACATCATCTAGCCCAACACCCCTGTCAGAGCAGCAACATACCCCCTTCTCAAGCACCTGTTGGATGGCCTTATAGCCAAAACGCTTTATTCTTTCCTTAAAATGCACTTCAACACATCTAAATTCCTGATTCCCTCTGAACAACAGAATGCTGAGGTCAAAACTACAGCCTGCTCTCTTTGCCATTGCTCCGAGCTGTGCTAAACGACCACCACGTGCAACAGAGTGATCCTTCAGGCTCCTCTAACTCCCACCACGGGCAACAGTGCAACCTGATGATGCTCAGGCAAAGGTGTCTCTCCTGGGTGACGCCTCTTCCATAGAAAGATACCTTCTCCCTCCTTGCTCTCCCTGAACAACCTCACCTGGTTTGGCCAGCTGGGCAGACGCTCCCATTTCCTCTCTCAGAGGAGATGCAGATCCACGTAGTGCACCCCGAGTGTGATTTCGGTGAAAACCCCCCTCCTCAGCCACCCACACAACCAGTCCTGCTCCAGTGCCAAGCCCCCCGAGACCCACCTCCCCCCGGCCACGCTGCCACAACCCTCTCTGGATGCCTCCCCAAGCTCCTGCTCTGCCACCACCCCAGACACAGGCCAAAGGAACAGAATGGGGATGGGGGGAGCCCCAAGAAACACGCTGGGGCACGGGGAGAAAAGGGGGTTACACCGCCCTGTCCTGAAGACACAGATCTGGGGGGGGAAAGGGGGCAAGAAAAGACCCATTTCCACAGGCCGGGGCTGGCTCAGGGGTCCCGTCCCCCCCCGGCCTCTCAGGAACGAGGGGCCATGGAGCAGGGGGGGGTGAGGGCACGGGGGGTGACAGAGGAGGCAGCAGGACTCGGGGCCGGGGCAAAAAGA
>NW_009953792.1:635953-639523 GCF_000747805.2 Chaetura pelagica
ATTTTGTGAAGTTCATTCCAAACTTGAATGTATCTTTCTTTTTTCTTTGAGCTGCCTGAGGTACCTGGTACCCCCTGGGAGATGTTGCCCCTCAAGAGCTGCCAGGGATGTCACACCAGGCAGAGTGACAGGCTCAGCTCACAACCCTCTCAGTGTGTCTACAGAGTAAAAAATGCTATTCCAATGAAGAGGGGGGAAAGTCAGAAACCAGAAAGCACCCACATAAGTAAACTTACATTTTTGTGTTGATATTTAATCTCTTAATCATTAAAGTTGTATGTGCCTGGGACTTGGGGGTCCTGGTGGGCAGGAGGATGGACCATGAGCCAGCAATGTGCCCTTGTGGTCAAGAAGGCCAATGGAGGAGGCCAGAGCCAGGCTTTGTGCAGTGATGTCCAGTGACAGGACAAGGGGCACTGGGTGCAAACTGGAGCCCAGGAGGTTCCATGGGAATCTCAGGAAGAACTTCTTTGCTGTGAGAGTGACAGAGCCCTGGGCCAGGCTGCCCAGAGAGGCTGTGGAGTCTCCTTCTCTGGAGACATTCCAACCCCCCTGGCCACGTTCCTGTGTGATGTGCTCTGGGTGCCCCTGCTCTGGCAGTGGGTTGGGCTGGGGGAGCTTTCCAGGTCCCTTCCAACCCCTAGGATTCTGTGATTCTGTGATTTAGGGAAAGTCTGTGGGAAAAGAGGGTCTAGGGGCACGGCTTGAGCTCAGGAAGGGCCCTGTGGAGGAGGCAGGGCGGGCGCTGTGATGCCCCCGCTGCAGCCACTCTCTTCTCTCACTGAGTTTTGGGCAAAATACGCACTGCCGGGTGGGTTTGGTGGCACTGAGGTGGTTTCCCCTCTGGGTTGTGCCTTGAAAGAGTGCAGGGAAGCTTTGTAATGTGAGTGCTGGCTTCATGTTTTTAAATGAAGAAGCCAGCGTTCCTCATACTCGTGGGCTGGGAGGAGGAAGGTTTTTTATAGCACTGCCTTCTGCACGGGGGTTTTCTCTCATCCGATGCCTTATTTAGTTTCCTCAGTGCTTACTACGCATACTATACTTACACCCATCATACTCAAAGTGCCTTGCAAGCAGAGTTGGCATTCAAAGGCAAGTAGAGTCTAAAAAGGGAAAGACTTGAAGCACATGGGAAGAGAGCAAAAAGCACAAGTAAAAGCCTAATATTGTGTGTTTTTTATGTTTCAGGAAAAGGTCCAAAGGTGATGAGAAGCTTCAGGCAGATTTTGAGGGCTGTGCACAGTGCTTACACCCTGCTGGTCAGCAGAATTTATTATACTTGTATATAAACTTTTTTTTTCCCACATCTAATTTCTCCTCACCCCCCCTTCTAAATAAGCTAAAATCCTCCAATCTAAACACATAAACTTTTCTAGCCTAAATGCTGATGTTTCATAATGTATATATCTCTCCTGAAGAATAACCTGCCTTCTGCAGCTCAGCTTCTATATAATTGCTTTCAGCATCAGGTAGAGATGTATTGAGCAGTTTTCATAGTGATGTAAAACCTTCAAAGCAAAATTTGATTTTAGTGATGGGAATGAAAAAATGCTTAGATTGTCAAAACTTCATCAAGATACTGTGGATTGTTTAATACAGACTTGTAGTTATTATTTATTTTTTTTTTAATTTTATTTATTCAGAGCTAGATTATCCTTCCCAGATTTAAACTTTCAAGATTGAGATCTGGAAGAGTACCAAGGGGACTCAGAAGAGCAAAACTGGTTGTAAACAATGAGGAGGATCCTAGTCTACTTGATGGACTTCAGCTTTTTGGACTTTTGAAGGTTTGGTTTATATAGTAAGGAGGATTGTAGGGCTCTATTTCATTTTTCCTTACCATGGTTAACAGTTTTAATTTTAATATTTCCTAACAGAACAATAATTCAGAGTTTGAAATTGCAGAAGCTCAAAACTAAAGAAATAACTATTAAACATGCCATTTGCACACCAGGAGGACAAGATGGGAACATTATGAAAAAATGAGGAATTTGCATAACATTCAATTACAGTTGGCTTGAAATAAATATTTTTAAATATTGATGTTTCTTTTTTCATCACATGCATGCTGGACATGAGAAGATTTGTGACTGCAATAGAAGCAGAAGCAAGACATGAAATTGGCATTAAAATGGAGCAAGATAAAATAATGAAAGATTATATGGGGTAGATAACAATAACAATGTGGGCTATGATTTAGACAGACTGAAAATCTGGGTAGAAATGAACGTAATGGGGTTCAGCAAGTGTAAATATAAAGTCCTGCATCTGGGTAGAAAATACAGATTAGGGGTTGACCTGCTAGAAAGCAGCCCTGTGAAAAAGGACTTTAGAGTCCTGTTGGAGAATAAGTGATCCATAGGATGTATTAAGAAGAGTGTTTCCAGCTGGTCAAGGGAGGTTCTCCTGTTCCTCTGCCCCAGTGACACCACACCTGGAGTATTGTGCCCAGTTCTGGGCTCCCCAGTTCAAGAGGGACAGGGATATCTTGGAAAGAGTCCAATGGAGGCTACAAGGATGATGAAGGGACTGGAACATCTGTCATACGAAGAAAGGCTGAGAGACCTGGGCTGTTTAGTCTTGAGAAGACTAAGAGGGAACCTTATTGATGTCTATAAACATCTGAAGGGTGGATGTCAAGAATGGGCCAGTCTCTGTTAGTGGTGCCTGTGACAGGACAAGAGGAAATGGCACCAAGTGACAACATAGAAAGTTTCACCTCAACATGAGAAAAAACTTTCCTGTGAGGGTGACAGAGCCCTGGGACAGGCTGCCCAGAGAGGCTGTGGAGTCTCCTTCTCTGGAGACTTTCAAGACCCATCTGGACGTGTCTCTCTGTGATCTGCCCTGGGTGTTCCTGCTGCAGGAGGGGGTTGTAGTCAATGATCTTGTCCCTTCCAACCCCTAAGATTCTGTGATTCTATGATTATCATCCATTATTTTTATTTATTTATTTTTCCTAGATAGGCAAGCCTTTAGCTTGAACCATTGGGGTATTTTTATTTATTTGACACATTTCTGTGGTGTTCTCCATCAGCATACTCATTTATTTCTGACTCATGCCATGGTTTGGTTCCCTGCTTCTTCTGAACTCTAGCAAACCTTTCAGTCATTGCACACAGAAAGGTAAGGTTGAGGAGGCAGCCACAAACCCATGATAATACTTGTGGTTTTTTTCTCCTGAAACTGTTTTGTAAAGGTAAATTAATATTCCACAAAACAACCTTTGACCATTTCAGCTCGTGCAGTAAGTAATACATATTAAAAGCAATGTTTTTTCTCTGTAACCTTGAGCTGCTCTTTGTAGTTTACCTTACTGCTCTGGTTATAATATGAGACCCTGAAGTTATTTGCATCTAGATGTGGTCTATCTGACCAGAGAGTCAAACCTACCTATGTCCAGGTGTTGGACTTCCTTTGATCTGTAGGACTTACAGAGAGAATGTCTTGATTCTGAAGTAACAACATAAACAAACGTAGAGCTCCTGAAATGATTTTTTTTTCCTCTGTTACTCAAAAGGTACCTGACGTGCCAATGAAGTAATTATGTGTGGCATCAGGTTGCCTGTG
>NW_009953792.1:639675-645414 GCF_000747805.2 Chaetura pelagica
TAGTCTCCTGGAAACCTCGTGGCTTAACTAATCTGTTGAGTTAGTTGAGTCATGTCAGTTTACACCACTAGGGGGGTATATCCTGTAAATTTACTATGTGGATCAAGTCGTTTTTTCCTTGAGGAACAGGAAAGCAGTACTGTTCAAAAATTGTTTCATATTCTAATCTGTGAAATTCAGGGAGTGACACCTGAAGAAGAGCATTTTTCTTTAGCCCTGCTTTATGCAAAACACTTCATCACAACTTGTGCTGCTGGTTGTTTAATTTCTGCATAAAATGAGACCTAGCAAATGGATTGATTAGAACTCACTATGGCTCACTACATATGTTGGAGAAGATTGTTGATTCTCCCTCTCATCAGTATGTGCATGTGAAGGGGGAGATACAATTGACACAAAATCTTGACAGTGTTTCCACTACTTTTTTCTAATCATTTCAAAATAAAGGTATGGGACACCTAAATAAAGCTGAGTTTTGTGCTACGAATTGCCTGTTCAAGTTTTATGTTAATTATGAACCTGTGCCTCCTCTAGGATCTGATTGTATTGAGTCATAGCAGATGCAATCACAAATTTTAGCAGACACAATCACAGATACCAAACATCCTAGGCATGGAATCCTGAGTCAGGGTTCTCAGCTGTAAAGTCACATTCCATGATAATGTTACTGGGAAGTACTGGCAGCTCACAATGTCATTATTGGTGGCTTTCTGGATTGTCTAGTCCATATAGGTTGCAGGGAAAGGTCAGTAGCACCTCCAGCTCCTGCAAGCCTGATCCTGTGGAGCATTTGATTGATCCCATTGATTTATATGCAGGTACCATGAGTAAGATGCTAAAAGCAGGATTGTAAGAGGCTGAATCAGACTGTGAAGTGCCCTGAAGTTTAAAGGGCTCTTTGTGAGAGCCATTGTTGGGATGATTATAATTATGCCTGAAGTAATATCTCAGAAATTTTTGGCACCTGAATGAGTGAAAAAGCAAAGTAATTTCCTAACATGAAGAAGTATCTGATCCAAGAAACTTCAGCAGGGTTTAGCAGAACTGATTAACTATTCATAGTTAGGTAAAGCAGAGATGTCTGCGCTAAAGTTCAATGGAGTTACATGTTTGGAAAACATAATCAGAGGGACTCACTCAAGTCCTAGAGCCATGCACGTGTTCAGCAACTCACCAGGGCAATAGGACTGTTCTTAGCCATATTTTCAAGGCTATCCTCTGAGTTTTGGCAAAGGGCTGTGGCAGTGGGTGACAGCATTAGGGATTTCAGCTCAGTGGATGCTATGAGCACCTGGCACTGAAAGGCTCAGAAATGAATACAACAACCTGAAGAGAATCACAAAATGAATTGTCAGGGTTGGAAGGAACCTCCAGAGATCATCTAGTCCCATGTCCCTGCTAAAGCAGGATCACCCAGAGCATATCCCCCAGGGCTGCATCCAGGGGCTGGAATATCTGCAGAGAAGGGGACTCCACACCCTCCCTGGGCAGCCTGTCCCAGGGCTCTGTCACCCTCCCAGGCAAGAAGTTTTCCCTCCTCTTTCAGTGGCACTTCCCATGTTCCAGCTTGTGCCCGTTGCCCCCCGTCCTGTCCCTGGGCACTGCTGAGCAGAGTCTGGCTCCATCCTCCTGCACCCCCCTGAGATACTGCCAGGCATTAAGAAGGTCTCCCCTCAGCCTTCTCTTCTCCAGGCTGAGCAGTCCCAGCTCTCTCAGCCTTTCCTCATCAGGGAGATGCTCCAACCCCCCAGTTATCTTTGTTGCCCTCCCCTGGACTCTCTCCAGCAGTTCCCTGTCTCTTGAACTGGGGAGACCAGAAGTGGTTCCAGTTCTCCAGCTGTGGCCTCACCAGGGCAGAGTAGAGGGGGAGAAGGATCTCTGTCCACCTACTGGCCACACTCTTCCTTTTGCATCCCAGGGTTCCATTGACCTTTTTGGCCAAAAGGGCACGTTGCTGGCTCATGGATCATTTACTATCTCCCAGGACTCCCAGATCCTTCTGGGAACTGTTTTCCATTGTTATAAGCTGTTGAGGAAAGCAGAGGCTGCAGAGCACAGATATTTAGGAAAGGAACTGTGACCTGCCAAGGACAGGCCATTCCTTCATGCAGGATGGTTCAGTCCTATATCCAGTCCTCAAAGCAGATTTCAGGGACACATTGGTCTGAAGTTGTGGCAGGGGAGTTTTAGATTGAATATTAGGAGGAATTTCTTTGCTGAAAGAGTTGTCAGGCACTGGAATAGGCTGCCCAGGGAGGTGGTGGAGTCACCATCCTTGGATATATTCAAGAAACATGTACATGAGGAACTTCAGGATGTGCTCTAGTGGCTGAGATTGTAGATTGTGTGTTGTGGGTTTTCTTGGGGTGTGGTTTTGTGGAGTTTTGTGTTGGGTTGATTGGGGTTTTTTTTGTTGTTGTTGTTGGACTCAGTGATCTCATAGATCCTTTCCAACCATGATTATTCTGTGCTTCTGTGATTTTTCTTCTCCATCCTTTTCCTAGCACAAGCCTATCTGATTGGGTCTATCACAGATGTATCCCAGAACATTTCAAATCAAAAGCTGATGCAGGTGATGGCATCCCCAGCAGGTCCCATTTTGCTAAAAATCAGGATGTTGTGGATTTAGCTGAAGCTTGTCTGCACCCAGCAGTTTCTGCCCTGAAAGCAGGCAGCATACGTAGGTGTCTCCAAGCACCTGCGGCTGAGATTGTAGATTGTGTGTTGTGGGTTTTTTTGGGGTGTGGTTTTGTGGAGTTTTGTGTTGGGTTGATTGGGGTTTTTTTTTGTTGTTGTTGTTGGACTCAGTGATCTCATAGATCCTTTCCAACCATGATTATTCTGTGCTTCTGTGATTTTTCTTCTCCATCCTTTCCCTAGCACAAGCCTATCTGATTGGGTCTATCACAGATGTATCCCAGAACATTTCAAATCAAAAGCTGATGCAGGTGATGGCATCCCCAGCAGGTCCCATTTTGCTAAAAATCAGGATGTTGTGGATTTAGCTGAAGCTTGTCTGCACCCAGCAGTTTCTGCCCTGAAAGCAGGCAGCATACGTAGGTGTCTCCAAGCACCTGCAGCTTTCAACCCATTGTATTAGCATGAAATAAAACTGATGTCAGTTTGTGCTAAGTTGCAGGGCTGAAACTGGTATGGGAGGAGATAAACCTGATGTTCTATCATTCCTGGGGGAGAAGCAGTTGACTCTGGAAAAAGTGTGGAAGGAGAGCTCAGCTAAGTAGTTTTTCCAGTCACCTGAGCTTAATTCACCCTTATATATGAATCAGAGCCCTCATCAGCTGCATGAAAATCTATCTTGGGAGGGAGACTTTCCAAACACACAAAGGTTATTTGACTCAGTCTCATGGACTTCCAAAGGAATCTGGGAATCATCCTGCCTTTGTGCTGTAGAATTCTTATGCTTTAAAAAAAGCAAATGCCTTAAGGATTCATTGTTTACACTTGTAAACAGCTTTCTCTTTAGGAAAAATAGAGCAAGCTGTCTTTTTTCTGCCTAATTTGCATAGACAGAGTCAATGTGAAGAGACTTGCATGTGCTTTGTAACAATATTTAAGCTTCTTTAATCTCAGTTTGGATCCTGCCTTAAAGGCTCAGTTCCCTTCCTTAAATGCTGGCATCTTGTGTCATTTGAGATTCAGGACAACGAAGCTGGTGAAGGGTCTAGAGCACAAGCCTTATGAGGAGCATCTGAGGGAGCTGGGGGTGTCCAGCCTGGAGAAAAGGAGGTTGAGAGGAAACCTTCTCACTCTCTGCAACTGCCTGAAAGGAGGTTGGAGCAAGGGGTGGGTTGGTCTTTTCTCCCAAGGAACAGGCAATAGGACAAGAGAAAATGAGCTCAGGTTGTTCCAGAGGATGTTTACATTGGATATTGGAAGAAACTTCTTTGCTGAAAGGGTAGTTAAACACTGGAATAGGCTGTTCAGGGGAGTGGTTGAATCAACATCACTGGAGGTGTTTTAAAGCTATTTAGATGTGGTGCTGAGGGACATGGTTTAAGCACTGGGTCTCAGTAGAGTTAGGTTAATGGTTGGTAGATTTAGGTTATGGTTGGACTCGATGATTTGAAGGTATTTTCCAACCAAAACTATTTTGTGATTCTTTCAGAGCAGCAGCTGAAGTCCAGGCAAGATGCCCTGGGGTCACTGGATCTTTCCTAGATCTAGTGTCATACCCATATGGCTCTCAGCTGCTGTGTGTCCAACAATGTCTATATGTGAGCAGTTTTTTTTTGTCTATATGTGTCTGGCTTTTTCGACAGGATGAAGTTGGGTGACATCACCCCTTATTTGGTTCTGCAAAGCACTCCTCTCTGGTTTGAGGTCAATGAAGCTCCTGTTACTGTTTCCTGTACTCACAGGGTCTATGAAAGGTACATACCTAATTGACGTTTGGACTTGCTTTGATGTCAGTGGGCTGGAATTAAGCCTTTATGACAGGCTGAGGGCTGTGCTCCAGTTTGCACCCACTGCCCCTTGTCCTGTCACTGGACATCACTGCACAAAGCCTGGCTCCATCCTCCTGACACTGCCCTGAACGTGTTTGTAACCAGGGATGAGGTGGCCCCTCAGTCTCCTCTTCTCCAAGCCCAACAGACCCAGCTCCCTCAGCCCTTCCTCAGCAGGGAGATGTTCCACTCCCTTCAGCATCTCTGTGGGTCTGCCCTGGGCTCTCTCAAGCAGTTCCCTGTCCTTCCTGAACTGAGGGGCCCAGAACTGAACACAATATTCTAGATGCAGCCTCACCAAGGCAAAATAGAGGGGGAGGAACCCATAAAGCAATATATCCCACCTTGTGTTATATAAAACTCTTGTCCTTCCAGTTGTGCCCTGCTTGGCATGGATAGGGATAGCAATTTCCTCCTCTTGCTGCTCTTGGAAACTTCTGCAACAAAAGGGAGAAACCACTAGGAGCAAACAGAAAGTCCCCGTGCTAAACAGACACAGAGAAAGTAAAATGTCAAACATTAAAATATTATTTTTTAAAAACTGAACACTTGAAATCTCTTGCTCTGCACCTACAGTAGGGATGGCAGCTGCTATTTTCCTCCTTGATCTCTGGGAAAATGACGTATTTACCCCAAGCATATGCAAATTTTTCTGCCTAGCCTGGAAATGAAGCACGTTCTGTTCATGTAAAGAAGCCATTTCTATATTTCTGTCATTTGCTGCAGTAAGGAGGAGGAGAAGAAACAGACCAAGTCATTCTTCACTTGGCAAAAATCCTTTGCTGCTTTTCTGGATATCAGTTAATTACCAGTGAGCTAATCAACCTACACCTCAGCCAAACTCTTTCCTTTTTAACAAGTCATTAGTAAAGGAGACTGCTCAGACTGCTCAAATTGACTTTCTTAGCATAGCTTGGATATTTCAAACTTGTGAACTAAAAGGAGAATAAAAGAAAACACAAGGAAATACAGTAATTCACTTTCACTTGCAACTTGCTTCTGGGGTGTCCTGTGTCCCATGGCCATTCCTGCAGGAAATGCTTGATGATCAGCCTCAACAGGAGAGGAGCTTTTGTACCATTGACCCTACTTTCTTGCTGTCATAAGCTCTCAAGACGTGTGTCACTAAAGCTTGTATTGCAGAAGGTAGTGAGACCTTGGAGTATTGTGTCCAGTTCTGGGCTCCCCAGTTCCACAGGGACAGGGACTTGAGAGAGTCCAAAGCAGGCTATGAGGATGATGAAGGGACTGGACCTTCTGTCTGATGAGGAAA
>NW_009953792.1:646546-647584 GCF_000747805.2 Chaetura pelagica
TCCACCTCAACATGAGGAAGAACTTCTTTCCTGTGAGGGTGACAGAGCCCTGGGACAGGCTGCTCAGAGAGGCTGTGGAGGCTCCTTCTCTGGAGACTTTCAACACCCGTCTGGATGCCTTCCTGAGTGATCTGTCCTAGTTTTTGGTCCTGCTCTGGCAAGGGAGTTGGACTCAATGATCTTCAGAAGTCCCTTCCATCCCCTGACATTCTGTGATTCTGTGATTTAGCCACCTTGGTGAGGCCCTCACACTTCATGAATGCATAGAAATGGGAGCTGGCTTCTGGGCATGGTTGTGTCCAGATGTTTGACACACCAGACTTCATCCGTCTGTCACACCAAAACTGTGGATGAGATGTGGATCATGACTCACTTCACTGAAAAGCTTCATCCAGAATTGTGATGCAATTATTTAATTACAGTGTTAATTACCTAATTACAACAGACAAAGCTCCATCATGTGCATGAATCAGCTTGTGAATTCTGTCTGTGTCAGTGGGAAGTCAATGTGATATAATAATTACTTTCTCAGGCAACTTCTTTCTGTATCCAAGTGCTAAACGTGGCAGCTGTGGACAGTCTGAGTCACTCCATGGTTTTCTGAGTTCCAATGGCACAGTAGGTGTGACCTAAAAGTTAGACAATGCTAATATATGGTTTAAACTTGACTCAATATACTTAGCACTACTACAGGGAACCCTCTGTGAGATTTCTGTGGTCCATATCAATGGCTTTGTAGCTTTCTGGTAGAACCTGTGGTGTGTCAAGAAAAGGATACAGTGATTCTCCTTTGTAGGCAATACATCAAAACCCAAGGTTTTTAGAGGTTTTTCACCTGTAAAATAAGAAAAAGGCCCTTGGAATAACCACTGCTGGTCCTGGGGCTGACCTTTCTCTAGAACCATCACTGAAGAAGACTGGAGGGTCTATACTGCTCTGGGCTTGAACTGTCTGCATCACTTCTGCTATCCAAACCATGTGCGCCATTCATGATCAGGTAGGACTGATACAGGTTAGGGGGCTGCTGATGCTCAAAGG
>NW_009953792.1:647602-660632 GCF_000747805.2 Chaetura pelagica
GCAGGACTCCAGCTCTGATCAGCTGCTCCCTCCTGGCAGCCTGCAACGTGCTCAGGGATCAGGGCTGACCATCAGCCCATTGGTTCAAAGGCTAAGCAGTGTTTCTGGATGAATTATTATTTTTTTCAAATGTCATCAGAGCAAAGATGCCATTCAATGTCCCTGATGTCCCCTGATGTACCAGAAAAAGCTGAACACCTCCCCTCTTGTATTCCCCTTTTACAAGGAGCATTTCTACCCGCTGCTTCCATTGCCAGAGACTCTGCACTGTTCACATGACCATCTCCATTTTTTGAAGCCAATGCTCTCTGAGGGCTTTGGAGGCCAGACTGCTAATCTCTTGACAAGCAAGTGTATTTCTTGACAGGGTGATTGGTGTTGGCCCATTGCCCTTCATGGCTTGGCCCTCTGACAGCTGGCAGTGATTTTCTGACGGCTGGAGCCCCAGTCACATGCCCCCTGACAGCAACTGAATAATATTCTCATGCCTGCAATAATGGCAAATGCATTTGGAAAGCTCATGAATAAAATTCTCTTCTCTGTCTCTTTTTATAACTCTGACATGCTTTTCTATTGCCCAGTTTTTCCTCATTCTTCCCCCCTTTTTTTTTTTTTAAGCCCCCTCCACAGTTATTTCTTCCACTCTATTATTATTCCTCCTGTTATCGGAGTGGTAGAGACAGACACTTCTAATTTCTTCTCTGCTCGTGGCTCAATGCTCTTTCTTTTGGTTTTTGAGCAATATTCCCCAGATAGTGTTGGCAGGAGGCTGAGTCCTGTGTGAAACCACCGTGCAGAGCCCCTCTTATTTTGCTCCTTCCAACAATGCCAGTTCCTTCTCCCATCGCCCTCGCTTGCCAGGTTTGATATTTATTTTCAAAACATGCCTTTGGCTCTTGTGTTTTCTCAGGGAAGTTTGGGCTTGGTTCCACAAGCCTGACATACCTCCTGTTTCAAGAAGAACCTCGGGTGCAGGGAGGCAGAGGAAAGGGGGAGCCATGGTGTAAAAGTAGATTTTTATTTTTGCCTTAGCTCATGGAAAATACGGTTTGTCCTTGGCTGAGCAGGAGGAGGTGGCTGGGTCTTATTAGCTCAGCTACGTGTCAGAGCAGGAATTGAGGAAACAGAGTCTGGGGATTTGCTGAATGGGGCTTATTTATTATCCCAGAGCAACTGGTCGTAGGAGGGAGAGAACTGCTGCCAGCATAGAATCACAGAATCATCCTGGTTGGAAAAGACCTTTCCCAAGTGGAAAACCTCCCTTTTTGGCAGTTTGGAATGAAAGATTAATGTCTAGTTCTCTAGGGGTTCTGGTAAGATAGAGAAGCAGATTATCTTGCTGTTTGCAATACACCCCTCAAATCAAATCTGTGTCACTTAAACAAACAGCCCAACTTACTTTTCAAAGGTGGGAAAACCAAACAGGTGATGTTGTGGGTAACAACAACCCACCCTGGCCATTCCCCTATTCCCTGATACCTGTTTTATTATTGCACTCATTTAGAAGTGGTCAGTGGTGCTCGAAGGGTCTGGCTCCAAGGCTGAAGAAGCAGTTCCTGAGCTGGCTTTGCTCCCTGAAAAGAGGATTCAGACTTGTGAGCCTTGCAGTGTGGACACTTTGCTGGCTCTGAGCCTGCCTGCAGCAGAGGTTCAGAACTTCCACGCCGTGTTTAGGAATAGCTGAGCGGAGAAAACTGCTCCCTTGCCAGTTCTTGTGGCCTCCTCTGGGCAATGTGAACAACAGCTGGGACCTACATGACTACACCCAACATGGGCTCCAGCCTTCTCTTCATAGCTGTGCCCCAGGCTGTGAAGAACACAGGCATCAACCTGAAAATGGTCCTGAAAATGGTCTCTAACTGAAGAATCTTTGGGACTATTGATGCACAGGACAAGAGCAATGCATGTGGAGGTGAAGACCTTCAGCATTCCACAATCTTTCTGTGAAGGAGATCCACAGCTGGAGCATGAAACTCCAGATATGTCAGAAATAACTGGTTTAAGTGTTAGCAGAATAACTTGGGTGAGCAGCCACTGTGAGAGGGACATGAGGCTCCTGCATTGAATGAGCTGTTCTGGGCTCAGGTGTGATTTCATCTTTCTGCTGCTTAGTTCCTACTGGCTTGTGCTGATGAGGAAGGAAAACAGGACAGCTTTTTGTCCCATCTGAGCTTAGGTCAGCCCTGGAAGACCTTCAGCATACAGCAGGGCCTCTTTTCTGGTGGTTCTCAAACAAAACCCTGCAAGCTTCTCTAGCCTGAGCTCTCCCAAAGGCAAGAACATGCTTTTGGGAAGTATTTGGGTTAAGTCCAGAAGAAATAACAAGAAGCTTCTTTTAGAGGCAAGGAAATTGGTGTCACTACCTCTACAGCCAGGTGGGCAAGCTGAAAGAAGTGGCTCTCTGGAGCCCCATCATTGTTCTCAGGAGCACAGTTAGGACAAGCTTCAGTTCTGTGTCATGTGGGTGTCTCAAATTAGGAAAAATACCCGTCAGTTTCCTCCCATTGCTGCACTTCACTGCTGCTGACAAGGGGTTACCACAAGGGATCTCACTTTATTTTAGGCAGAGACTTTCATATGGGCTGTCTTCCAAAATACTCAGAGTTATCTCAAGGGTGTTTTAACTGGGCATTTGTGAAATGGTCTCTGGAGCACTTACTAGTGGTTCAGGAAGATGATCTGGCTCATCATTCTTGGTCATAGAATCACAGAATGGTTTGTGTTGGAAGGGGCCTTAAAGATCATCCAGTTCCAGCCCCCCTGCATGGCCAGGGACACCTCCCACCAGATTAGGTTGCTCAGAGCCCCATCCAACCTGCCCTTGAACACCTCCAGAGATGGGTCTTCCACAATCCCCTCAGCAACCTGTTCCAGCACCAACATTTTATAGAGAAATACAGAGCTGGTATGATAGCAGAGACCTGAGAAGTGGAGATCCAGGTTGCACCACTGAGTGTAGGCATGGGATGAGAGAAGATGGAGCATGGGCTGGCACTGGAAACCTCACTGCTATGAACAACTCACCCATGACTAGTGACAGAAATGAGACCAGGAGCTGGACAAAACTAGTTTTAGGGGAAGCAAAGAAAAGAAAGAAGTAGTATCTTAACACATAGACGTGTAGTAAATTCAGGTGGAACCCAGATCTGTAGACCCATGAAGAAAGGTGTAAAAACATATTAACAATACTATAAAAATGAACCAAAGTGGATTTTTAGAGTGAGGAAGGATAAACAAGTAACATAAACAGTGTGTTTTTCCCAATGAAGGATATCAGAAGCTGATGACTTCTGGTGTTACCCTCCCCAGCAGTTCAACATGACTTATTCTAAGACCCCGTGGAGCAACAAGAGGATGAGTTTAACACCAGAGAAAGGGCTAGAAACAAAACTAATACAATTGTATCATTACTATTACTGAAACTTTTTCTGTATAGAATGTGTCTATAAGGAATTATTCTTCTTTTACTCAAATTATTACATTGAGACTCATAACAATTCTAGAATTAGAGAGTTCAGTTTTCAGTTATCCAAACAATAAGTTACTTGCTTTACATACATGTGTGTTTCCTCCTTGCCCCCTGCATGACATTTGGATTATAGCACTTCAGAGGTTGAATCCTTTTGGATGAAATACAAATATCTACAGAGGAGGTGTTGCCATCCAGGCTGGTTACCAGAGATGCCCATTATTGTCAGCGAAGTGTATAATTTAATCTTAAAGTAGAAGCCTCAAAAAGGGTCAGAATAATCATGCTGTAAGACTGTTCCCTTTTATTTCCCCCCCCCCCTGCTAATTATACACAGAACCCAGGCTGGCTGGCTTAGATGGAATTGATTTAAGGCTTCAGATGTCTTGAAATGCTGTGAACCCAACCCAGATGTGCATGCTGTTCTGACTTCACCTGATTTTCTCTACAAATCCAAAATGTCCTTGAGACAGGTGACCCTGGAAACCCTTCCTACAAGGATCCATTGATTGTGTAGTGTTGCTGCAAAGGTAGGAAGGGCTGTGCAGAAGCAGCTGACCAGGCAGCTGATAAGTAGGGTCAAGTCCCATTTGAGAGGTTAGTATTTCCTCGAGGTTTCTTTAAGCTGACACTGGAGCATGGGCTTGTTTTTAAATAAGTGAATTTGCATGTGAATGCAGGTTGCACCTGACACATCCAGCAGTGAAGGCAATAGCTGTGCTGGTGAACCACAGTGACAACTACACTTGCATTCAGTTTCTAATATCAGGCTGAATTTGTTAGAATGACTTTTCAGTTAGCTATGCCATCTGAGGCATCCCAAAAGACCTAAAGCTCAGAAAACACTGTTCCCTTCCAAGACCTTTGAGCCACTGATGTTACAGAGAGCTGCCACATCAACAAACCAGCTTGTCTGTGCTAATGGATGCACTTTCAGGGAAGGTCCTGCACCTGAGTGTGCCTAGGCTGGAGCTCAGGCTTTGGAGATCATTTCCTACCAGGCTAAAGCATATTTCACTGAACATATCAGCCCATCAATATTCCTTTATTTGGTGCATTTATTTTTACCAGAGGGCTCCTTGCTAGCTGGTAAGACCTCCTGCCCTGGTCTTCTGCAGACCTTACAGCACTTCTCCAGTGCCTCTGGTGGGCCTTGGTTTATCACAGAATCCTTTAGGTTGGAAAAGACCCTTAAGAGTCCAATTGTTAACCTAATGCTGCCAAATCCACCACTAAACCATGTCCCTACATGCCATGTCTACATATCTTTTAAATACCTCTGAGGATGGTGACTCCACCACAGCCCTGGGCAGCCTGTTTCAGTGCCTGACAACCCTTTCAGTAAAGAAATTGTTCCTAATATCCAAGTTAAACCACCCCTGGCACAACTAGGGGCCATTTGCTCTCAACTTACCACTTGTTATCTGGGAAAATCGGTTCCTTTTATAAAGGGCTTATCTTTCACATCAGGACTCCAAGTGCCTTGTCAGAAGAAGACACCATTTTGCAAGAGGCCTCTTTAGCACGTGTAGATGAAACAGAGATAATTCAGCTCAAAGATCAGACTTTGAATCCTGGCATCTTCTGCATCTCAGGACATATTCCACATCTCTGGAGCCTTCGTTTCTCCACAAGGCTGCAGTTCCTGTCCTGGACTCCTCCTGTGGTTTATCTTCCCTTCCTGCTTTAGGGCTAGCAGCAATCAGGAGCATTCTTGGATGGCTTACATTTTCCATGGGCATTACCCTATGGATGGAGAACAGGTCCCAGTGCACTGCAACTGCCAGCAAAGCTCATGACTGAAACCAACCCTGCTAAACATCTTTTACCAGAACAATCAGGGCAGGGGGAACCAAAAGGTCTTTTCCCCCGAGAAGGTTCTTTTGCATGAAGAGACAACTGCTGACTGAAACAGGAAAGCCTACAACTTTCCCTTTGCTTTTGAATTTGGGATAGAAACCTGCAGTGGATTCTGCATCCAGCCTGTGTTAATCAGTTGTCCCACATGCCGTTTTTTCATTAAGCAGGCAACTGGAGTGAATTAGGGCAGGGACAGACACACAGGGAAATTTGGATTGCAGATGATCATGGGGTGATGCAGGAACACTGGCAGCCAGGAGCTCTGGAGTCTGTCGCTGGCTCAAGCACAAAACCTTTTGTTTGACCTTGGGCACATTGATAGTCTCTAGTCTTTCCATTTTCCTCCCTTACACCATGGATAAGGTCTTCTGGAGAGGCCCTGCCTGTAGCTTTACATGGTGCCTTTCCCTGAGGACTGAATGGTGCCCAGTGGTTGTTGCAGTGATACAAAAAGATCCTGTAGAAATGCCATCACACCGCAAGTGTTCCTAGAAATATTCTGTGTGCAGAGAGAAGACAGATGCTAAAAAGCTCTCCTGTAGGATACCAAGGATAAAGGCCACTGAATTAGATTGGTTCATGGTTTAAATAATGGAATCCTAGAATCGTTAAGGTTGGAAGGAACCTTAAAGATCATCAGGTTCCAACCCCCCTGCCATGAGCAGGGAACCACTAGACCAGGTTGCACAAAACCTCATCCAACCTGGCCTTAAAGCCTCCAGGGATGGGGCATCAACAACCTCCCTGGGCAACCCATTCCAGTTCCTCACCATCCTTAGATTGAAGATTTTCTTCCTAATATGTAACACTAAGGGTTAATTGATCCCTACCCTTCTGATTCAGGGGCATTTATCTGGTCCATCTTTGCTTCAAATAGAAGATCCTTTGTGTTGCCTGGGAATGTATTTTTGTGTCAGGTCTAAAACTGTTCAGCAGCAAATACAAAGTGTTGCCAAGAAGAGTGTTCTGGCAATAATGACCCTGTATTGGGACAAGACTCCTTGTGAAGGTGATCATATTAATGAGGTGAGAATGCTGGAGTGTTTCCTGATGATTGGCCATTGCTCTGTGAAGCCCAAAGGCTGGTTTGGATTCCTGAATAGACACTCATCTGAAATTGCCTAGCATTTCTTAGATCTGTTTTGTGTTTGCACTGAAGAGCAGCATTTGCATCTAAGCTCAGAGTCTTGCTGAGCTGGTTCATGTACAGATAGTCCCTCCTGCCAAAAGTGGATTGTTTGACAGAAAAAGCAGAGGTAGGGGAGACAGGACATCCATGGAGATAGGGTTATCCACCCCTGCATTACACAGCAAGTCAAGTGACCAAAAGACCAGAGCTTTTGTCTCTGATGCCCAGTCTCATCCAACTGATGGCACATGCTCTTCTCCATGCTGCTTCTGTTGCTTCAGCTGAGCTTTCAGGATGGTCTGTTGATGGCCACCATGTGAGCCCCAGGTCCTGAGACACTTCTCACTCACTACCTTGATCTTAGAGGAGCTTGCATCCATGTTCCACATTGCAGAAGGGCTGGCATTTTGCTTCCTCCCACATCTCAGCTCAACAAGGGTGGTTGAAGCACGTGGATTCAAACTCAAGCACAGGAAGTTCCACCTCAACATGAGGAAGAACTTTCCTGGGAGGGTGACAGAGCCCTGGGACAGGCTGCCCAGAGAGGTTGTGGAGTCTCCTTCTCTGGAGACTTTCAAGAGCTGTCTGGATGCCTTTCTGAGTGACATTCCCTAGGTGGTCCTGCTCTACCAGGGGGGGTTGGACTCAATGATCTTTGAAGGTCCCTTCCAAACCCTGACACTCAGTGATTCTGTGAAGCAGCTCACTGCTCCTCAACTCAAGCCATGGTTCCCTTGCCAGTTATGAGATTAAACCCCCCTGCTAAATTCTGTAGGACTTTTCTTCCTTCCCACACCCCCCTCCATAAGAGGGGTAGCAGAGTCTGATTTTCCAACCTTCTTTTCTTTGTTTTTACAATCAAGACAATTAGAGCTGTGCTCAAAAACTCAGACTGAGACTCCTCTGTATTCAAGCAGTCCCAAGAGCTGGGACTCACCCCCCTTCCAGCCCACAGTGTGGGATGCACAGCAGCACAGAGGAAGATGGAAACAGTGAAAGGCTCAACAGAGGATAATTTGGTGACTCATATTTGATGAATGCCTCCCCACCAGCTTTGCATGAGACTGCAGGATTTTAATTGCTTCAGCCCACTCTGCAGCTCAGGCAGAGAGACATCAGTCCTATCTTCTGCTTTGTGGCAGCAACACTTCCAGTCCCAAAAGCTGTGCTTTGTCAATCCAAATGCTGCAAGAGACAATTGCCTTTTGCTGTTTGCAGCACCTGAAAATCAATAAAGCCACAGACAGATCCTCTCTGTCATCCCAGACACTTGTGCTCTGCTACTATGTGCAGAAAGTTACCTCCTTTGAGCTGAACATTGTTGATTTTCTGCATGAATGTGACAAAAGCTCCAACCTCGTGACCCCATCTAAATTATAGGTGCAAGAAAAGGAGTTGTGAAGGATATTATGGGATGGGTGGCTTGTGAAAACAAAGTCCCCATGAACAAAAATATCCTTTCTCTTTCCACAGCTCAAAGCTTCTACTGAGAACCAAATTTGGACTGTACACCTGAACTGTAAGGTGTTTGTAGACCTCTGTCTTGGAAGTGTGTTGAAACAGATGAGAACAAGGTGAGATCCAGCAGCCAAGAACCCCTTCCATAGCCCTGTCCTATCTGGTCTGCAACACAGTAAACTATTTTGAGGCTGAAGAATCAAGCTGTTGTGCACAATCTGTGAAAGACACCGCAGCTTGTGGGACCATGGTCTTAAAAAATAGGATAGAGGGGAGAGATGCATAGAAAAGGAGCAAAGAGGGGTAAGGAAATGATTGGGAATGTCCTATGGAGAATGAGCTGCTTTGAAGCACGTAATGGCCAAAACAGTGCATGTAGACACCTAATTTAGATACCTAAATCTTGGAATGGGAAAGTATTGGAAGAGGAAAGCCAACACAGATGTTAAGGGACACACAAGAGAGCTCAGATGGCAGGTCCCCTTGGCAGAGTGGGGGAATCCATGGGAATCCATGCAAAGGGAGGGCAGGCAGGCAGTACAGAATGGGAACTACTGAGCCAGGCAGCAGGCAACAAGTTGCAGAGGGCAAAAATCCTCTGATCTCTGGGATGAATGTGCCATCCTGAGTTTTCCCTCACAAGGCAGGTAGAGCCTGGATCCTCTTTGAAAGTGGAGCAGGCAGGGAGATGGTTGTTTTCTTTGCACCCTTGATTTACTGCTCCAGTGGTCAGAACCACCTGGGAAAGCCACAGGTTCAACTTCTTCCCCTCAGCAAGGTTTTCTGTCCAGACCAGTTGGAACTAAATTATCTTTCAGGCTGCCCAGGGAGGGGGTGGAGCCACCATCCCTGGAATTAAAAGAAATGTAGATATAGTGCTTAGTGACATCTGTGGCATGATTAAAGCCTTAATGACATGATTTCAGCACTGAACGGGTAGATTAGGTTATGGTAGAGGGATTCAGGTTGTGATTAGACTTGGTGACCTTCCAGGTCCCTTCCAACCAGGATGATGCTGTGATTCTATGAAGGTGTCTTCCAACCTAAAGCCTTCTATGATTCTATGACACCCACCCCACGTCAGGGCGTGTTCCCATGGCAGTGAAAGGAGCGGGGTTTTCCTCTTTTCCCTTGCTCCCTGCCCTCTTGGAGGAACAAAGGAGACCTTGGGCTTTCTCCAGCAGCTCTGCTCTGCTCTCAGCAATGCCTCCTCCATGGTCCTGGTGGACTGGCTGGCTCCGAGCCCACCCCGGCTCCTTCTGGCAGAAGGTGCCAGCAGATGGTGCTCTAAGACCCCAAATTTAGCTCTTCTGCCCCACATCCCAGGGCAGGGGTACCTTGGCATAAGCACCCCCACAGCACCATCCCTGCTCAGGCCTTTCCCACCCTGGGAACTGCCCTTTGAAGCTTCTTGAGGGTGAAATACTCAAGATGGAGATTCAAAGTTATACATGTATAGCATCTTCTAGCTCCATCCATCCCCCAGGGCCTTTCATACCAGTAGCATTTTTTCCTGGCTGGGGGGGTTTCCAAACTACAACAACAAAGATATATATATATATTTTTATTTTTTTTTTTCATGAGAGTTGTTCTGGAGAAGCTCAACTGGTTCTTTCCTCTTAACTCTCTCATAAAAAGCTGTGGCCTCATCTTTTTGGCATATCCCTGTACCTCGTTGACTTGAGGACAAAGCTTTGATGAGATAGTCCAGCTCAGGGATGTTCCCAGGAATCCTCGGGGGTGGGCAAAGTAATTTTTCCAATAAAAAGACAAATTTCAAGAAAAAAAGTAACAAACAACAACCAAGCAATTCAGCTGATGACAATAGACCCTGGACTAAGGGGAATAAAAGGCAGTGCTGGGGAGGAAGAGTTATAACTGTACTCTGTGCTTTATGGGAGAAGTAAGGTCTGTGTTTATGAAGGAGAAGAGGAGTGTAAGAAAGTGCTTTTAAGCTGTCAACTATTTACGTTCCTTGCTTTTTTAATTCTGAACTAAATATAGCAGTGATAGAAACCAGAGGGTGCAAGTACTTGGTGCCTTGGCACAAAAGCAGTTTAGGAACTTGTTTATGCTGCACTGCTGCTTGTTTTATGGCAATGATTTGTGGGGCAGAGGTAGCAAGAGGGGAAGGTTTGCCTGCATTGCCTGGGGCATGGTTGCTTGTGTATCTGGGCTGGGAGGTCAGACAGGGTTTTGTGTCCTTGCAACTTGGGAGTCCATCAGTTGGATGGTCCAGTCCATCAGTTGGATGGTCCAGTCCATCATGCCAGGTTGGATGAGGCTTGTGCAGCCTGGTCTGGTGGGAGGTGTCCCTGCTCATGGCAGGGAGGTTGGAACCTGATGATCTTTAAGGTTCCTTCCAACCTTCACCATTCTAATTCTATGATTCTATGAATGTATAGAAGTCAACTATGATGATTATGGTAGCCCTGTTGAATGCCTCTGGGTCAAAATCAGAGGAGGTGTCTCCAAGGGAGTAGGCATCTGCTACTGACCCCCAAACCAAGACAATGTGACCAATGAAGAGACACTCGGGTGGCTCAGACAAGCTTCAGGTCCACACAACCTGGTCCTTATGGGAGACTTTAACTAACCAGACATTTGCTGAAGGAACAACATTGCAGGTCACCTGACATCAGTGAAGTCCCTGGAATGTGTAGAAGACTGCTTCTTCACACCAATGTTGGATGTGCCAACCAGGAATGGGGCACAGCTGGACTTACTACTCACTAAGCAAGAAAACCTGCTCTGTGATATCTCTGTTCATGACAGACTTGGCTGCAGTGACCACAGTGTTGTGGAGTTTGGGAGACTCCTGAGCACCATGAAGGTTAATTCTAGAACAAAGGTTTTAGATTTTAGAAGAGCAAACTTTGGGTCACCCAGGGCTCAGTCAGAAGGAATTCCATGGGAAGCTTCCATGGAAGGTAGAGGAGCAAATGAGTGCTGGGAGTTTGTCAAGAACACTCTCCTAGATAAGTAAAACTGGTCCATGCCCTCTAAAGGGGAAGTAGGCTGAGCAAGAGACACCCTTGGCTTAACTGTGAGCTTCTGGGTCTGCTCAGAGCCAAAAGGCAAATGTACCAGAGGTGGAAAAGTGGAGCATTACTGGTTGAAAATTACAAGGGTATGAAGAGATGCAGGTAGGAAAGCAAAAGCTCAGCTTGAGCTGACCTTGGCCAGAGATGTAAAAAACTTCAAGAAAGAGTTCTTCAGATACCTAAGCCACAAGCAGAAACAGAGGAATAGTATCGGCCCAGTATTAAACAGGAGAGGTGAACTAGTCACCAACAATGCTGAAAAGGCAGAGGTCCTCAACACCTTCTTCATCTCTGTCTTTACCGGTGGTGTTGGGTCCCAGAACATAGGAACAAAAGTTCAGGTTGATGCAGACACTGACCCACTGCTCTACAAAAAGGATGGGACAGGCTGGAGAGGGTGCAGAGAAGGGCCACAAGGGTGATCAGAGGACTGGAGGACCTGCCATAAGGAGAGGCTGAGAACACTGGGTTTGTTCAGCCTGGAGAAGAGAAGGCTCCATGTTCCAGTCCTTAAAGGGTGGCTGCCAAGAAGATGGAGACTCCCTATTGACAAGGAGTCCCACAGAAAAGACAAGGGGTCATGGGCACAAGTTGCTCCTGGGGAGATTCCCATTGGACACACAAGGGGAATGTTTCCCCATGAGGACAGTCCAACACTAGAACAGTCTCCCAAGGGAAGTGGTGGATTCCCCCACATGGGGCAGTTTGAAGTCTCAGCTTGACAGGCTGCTGAGCCACCTCCTGTCAACTGGAGTAGTACCAGGAAAGGTTGGACCAGATGGTCCTTGAGGTCCCTTCCAACCTGGCATTCTGGGATTCTATGATTCTGTGATTCAATTGCTGCTATGCATAAATTTATTGTTTTGTGGGGAATCCCCCACCCTCCCAATTTGGTAACAGCTCTTCCTTACTGGAAACCAAGCTGCTGTTGCTCACCCCAGAAAAGGCCACACTATGGTGTTAGCTCCAAAACTCCTAACTGCTCTTCTTGGGCAAATCTACAGAAGTCACTTTCTCCCCACCAAAATGCAGAGATCATAGAATCATAGAATGGTTTGAGTTGCATTCCTCTTTGTGGGCAGGGACACCTCCCACTTGACCAGGTTGCTCTAAGCCTCATTCAACCTGACCCCAAACACTTCCAGGGATGGGGCAGCCACAGGTTCTCTCAGCAACATGGTCCAGGGTCTCACCACCCTCACAGGAAAGGATTTTTTCCTATTATCTGCACTAGATCTAACTTCTTTCAGCTCGAATATTGCTACTTGTGTCAAAAGTCCCTCCTGAGACACTAGATCTAACTTCTTTCAGCTCAAAGGTGTTCTCACCCTATTGCTACTTGTGTCAAAAGTCCCTCCTGAGCTTTCCTGTAGCCCCTTCAGGTTCTGGAAGGTGCTCTAAGAACTCTCTAGCCCAGATAAACCACAGCAGGGCTTTAAACTGTGCAACTGCAAGGAGCCTTCCACATCCTTCTGAAATTGCAAGGGGGAATCGGGGATTGCAGGATATAATTACCAGAGCTGGAGTTTGACTGTCTGACTAAAGTATAACATCCTTTTCATTCCAGAAAATTGCTGAGGAAGATTTCAGGTGAACATGAACCTGTTTTCTGAGCACCCCGTTGGAGATGGCAGCTCCCATGGTGGCTGTGACATCCCACGTGGGAGGAAGGTGCTGGAAATGCTGCTTAGGAAGCCTCTGCCATCCTCTTACACCTTTGCTTTTGGGAAGAGGCTGGGAGGACAAACAAGCAATTTGATAGAAAACAGAGAAATACACCAGTAATAAGACAGCTGTCAACACTCCCTGTGGAGAACCTCATGCCAGCAGATTTATTTATAGAGTGAAGTGTCTGAGAACTTATTTTCTTTGCCACTGTGGCTCTGGCAGAGTAATGGGGAGCTCCACGGGATGGGTTTTCAAAACCACTCAATTAGGAGCAATGAGGTGCAAAATTACATGTGCAAGGAGGTGGAAATGTAGATGTTTGAGATGAAAAGGGCCTTGCTGGCCTCCCAGCACCTCCCCAGTTCCCAACAGAGCAGGAATCCAGCTCTTTTCCAAGCACCC
>NW_009953793.1:0-10812 GCF_000747805.2 Chaetura pelagica
TTTTATAATAATATTGTCTAACATTAATTTTTACTAATGGCTAAGGAAAACTAGGTGAACTAGGTGATCTTAAAGGTCCTTTCCAACTCAAACTGTTTTATGATGTGGTCACTTGGGTTGGAAGTGATGTGCTGATCTCTTCCCTTCTTGCCTTGAGAGCAGGACATGACTAGTGCAGAGGGAAGGAAATCCCAGGTTTAGTGCTCAAGCAGGATAAGCTGCAGGGTTATGAATCCACAGCAGGGGATGGTGTTAATGCCTGGTGTCTGCAGGGCTGCCCAGAACGCTGCCCTTTGACTGAGCTGCTGGGGGATGAGCAGTAAATGAGGGAGAAACTGTGTCATTTGATAGGCACACATTGCAGTTTGGTTTTGCATCATTCTCTTTCATAGTGTTGCAGGTTTTAGTGAGAACATCTATAAAATATGGCAAAAGAATGCATCAGGCACTGCTACTGCTCTAGCATCTTAAGATACACTTTTAATTCTGACTCATTTCCTCACTCCTGTCCACTAAAGGCCCAGTCACACCAGATTAAAATGGTTTCCTTGGATTACACAGTAAGTCCAACACCTTTTTATTCTTCTATTTCTGTTTATTCTCTTCCAAGTCACACTCAGGTGATGCTCACTCAGTGGGCTGCATCTCCTCGTGTCTTCATCTTAGAGTAAATGATACATATTTCTGCCAGACATCTGCTGGTTTGTCCTTTATGTTTAGGCTTTTATTTCCTTCATACCTTGCAGCAGGTGATCACCTTAGCCTGGGATACCAGGCTGGAGAGATCTTCAGGAAAGCAGATTTTTGCCAGAATTAGTGGCAGAGTGGCAGAATTAGTGCCCTGCTCTGGCAGGGGGGGTTGGACTAGATGAACTTTCGAGGTCCCTTCCAACCCCTAGGATTCTATGATGCTATGATGCTATGAACCTTGCATTGCTCCAAGCCTGGCAGCCTACATGCAGGATTCAGAACCACATGGAGCATCAAGCAGCTTTTACAGAATGTAAAATCTAACCCTATAAATAACCCAGAGCAATGGTACCTCCCAAAGTGTCACTTGGTGCAGTAACAGGATGATGCTAGAACCTTATTCTGTACATCTAGCTCTGCCACCTGAGGAGCTTCTGTCAATTAGAAGATGAGTTTAACCACAGGTGGAACTAGGATTTATTTGTGTTGAAATCATGGAGCCACAGGATAAAAAAAGGATAGCAGAAAGTAAATGCAGATGCTGTTGTCAAACTATGCAGACATAAGGGAGAACAAACCTGGAAGACAAAAGAAAACAAACAGCTGGGGAGTTGAGAAGGAACTTTTTACAAGGGCTTGTAGGGAGAGCACAAGAGTTAATGGATTAGAACTGGAAGAGGGAAGATTTAGGTTAGACATGAGGAGGAAATTCTTGGCTGTGAGGGTGGTGAGAGCCTGGCCCAGGCTGCCCAGGGAAGCTGTGGCTGCCCCATCCCTGGCAGTGTTGAAGGGCAGGTTGGATGGGGCTTGGAGCAGCCTGGGCTGGTGGGAGGTGTCCCTGCCCATGCAGGGGGGTGGGACTGGATGATCTTCAAGGTCCCTTCCAGCCCAAACCATTCTATGATTCTAGAGTTCTACTAACTTGGATGTTTGCTGTGACTAAGGTGGTGTATTTGAATCACTTACCTTCTTCAGTGGTCAGTGAAAGAAAACACCCCAAGGAAATTCAAAGAGGACCAGAATAATTTCATTTCAAATCAATACTTGGTCCAAGTGATAATTATTTTTTCAGAGATATGAAACAAGGCACTTGGAGATGCCACAAATCACATTAATATTTTCCCATAAAATAAGTGTATTGAGGAAAAAGGAAATGTCTTCGAAGGCTTTTGACTGGAAATAGAGAAAGTAAGTTTAGGAGGACATGGTGTGAAATATTAATCTCAAAAATCAACTAAGGAATGTTCTTTGTGAAAGAAGTCTTCATGATTTTCTGTCTTAACCTGCAGTGTTCTTGTAATTGTCAGAACAGCTGTGGAAGGATGGAGGACTTGGACAATAGGATGCATATGATGCAAAGGGCTTGCAAGAATTATGGGGAATGAAATATTAAATAATCTTTTACATATTCAGGGACATTTGAGAGCATTTCCTCTACTCACATCTTTGTAATGAGATCTGGTGGGGTAATTTTGCTTCTACCTGTATAAATGGCTACCCTGTCTTCCCAAAACCAGACAAAAATGGACAAAAAGCAGTAAGAATGAATGAACAATGTTACAGCTTTGTGGGAGGAAATGGAATTTTGAGTTCAGATGCAAACAAGATTCCTTCAAATCAGAGCTGATCAGCAAACAGAACAGGGCTGGGATTGACTGGCTGTAGTGGGAGTCTAAGTGGGAAGATATTGATGGGGCTGACAGCAGAGAGGAAAAACCACCCTGAGATTCTGCAGTGCCAGGGAAGAAGAGAGAGATTCATCTTGAAAGGAAGGAACAGCTGGAATGAAACCCCAGAAGAGGCTGAGATTTTTAGAGTAAGATAGCAGCAAACCTGCCCTGGGGATGGGATGCCCCACAAAGCCCTCTTCTGCCATGGCACCCAGCAGAGCTCCCCAGTTTGGCTTCACTCCACACTGGTACGTCCATCCTCCACCCAAATCCACTCCCTGGAATTCCAGTGGGTGCTGCTGGTGCCCAGCAGGGCCAGCTGCAGGCAGCCTCACGTGGAATGAAACTGCTTCAGATGATGCCAGTGTGTTGGATCTGTCCTCTGACTTTAATTAGCTGATGAGGAGGAAGGAAAAGCCTCAAGCTAATCAGGTCTCGGGTGTAAATAACGCACCCAGTTGTGAAGGAGCTTAATTAGAAAGGTTTTTCCTTTCAGCAGCCGAGCTCTCATCATTCTATTAGGAGGTCTGAAATAAACAAGCTTTGAACTGGGCAGCTGCTCACAAACTGGCACTGGCACAGGGCTCAGCTCCTGCAAATCCTTTTGCTGTGCAGCCCCCAGACTGATGCTGAACCCGCAGCCCCCGGCGCTGCTGCGGGGGGGAGAGGAGCTGCACCCAGACACCTGGCTCTTGCCAGGCCAGGCAGAGAAGCAGGAGGAAGCCACACTATTTCTGCTGGTGGAGTTATAAATCTTCCCTGAGGCAGGGAGAAGTTGATGGCTGGTGGCAGCCTGGGGTGTTCTGTCATCTGCAAACCCGTGACAGCGGCGCTGAAGGAGGTGCTGAAGCCACTCCCAGGTTTGGAGGTTGCTTGGAGGCTGACACAGCGCAGCAGATGCTCTCCCAAGGGGTGGGTGGCATCTTCCTACCACCAGCAAGATTTCAATGAGCTGCAGGTGGATTTGTGTAAACGCTTTGCAGAATGAAAGCACATGAATGCAGTCTTTAACACGGCCCGTCCTGCGAGCAGCGCGGGTGACGTTTGGGTAATGCCTGAGGAAAGCGTTTGGGAAGGGCACTTACAGAGGGAAATCTGGGTTCTCCTTTTATAGCACACTTCTGTTCTTTGCAAGTAATATTTCTGTTACTGCTGCAGGCCCCAGGGCCAACCCCCTCTGCGTTTCAATGGAGCAAATGCAAACGTGCTGCGAGACATCGAGTTCACACCACGCTGGGCGACGACTCTTCGTGTGTTTTGCAAGTAAGAACATCTGTGGTTTGTTTTTTGAGCCCAGAAGGTTGTTGGCTGCTGTTGTACACGTGAAGATGTGATATCTAATTTCAAACGTGGCAGCAGTTACTGACAGAAGTAAAACCAACCCCCAGAAAGCACTGTATATAGAATATCTGTTTTCCAAATATGAATGAGGTCACCCTTGGATGGGATCTGTGTGTTGTTAAAATGAAAGATTTCCCTAGGCAGGGAGCCATCCAGCCTGAATTAATGCCACAAATATCCAACAGCTACTTCAGGTGTAAGATTCTGATTAAAATATTGCTGCAGTTTTCTCAAACCATTCTCCATGAATACCAGTCTGGAAATCAGGAATACAACGTGCAGCAGATGTGAACGTGCTCGTGCACGACACGGGGGAGAACTGGCCCTGGGTTTCAGTGTGGTTTGGGTGCTGTGCCTTTGGCAGGGAGAGGAGCCTCTGCCATAGTCCCAGTTCCTTGCCCACACCAGGTGAGGCCTTGGATTGAATTACCCTCTGTGGCCAAGGGAGCTTCAACCTGCAGCTCCTGTTTCCCACGGGAGCTTGGGAGCCTGCTGGCTAATGAGGCAGGAGGTGAAGCCCTCCCAGTCCATCCTCTTCAAGCCTTATCACTCTGTTACAGGATCATTCATTGGGCCAGAAAGAAGGCAGGGTGATGCTGTGGGTCCTGAACCTGCTTCCAACCAGTCTTTAATTTTCTCCTGTTGGAGTGTCTTTAGAGATGTGGAAAAGCTCTGCTCTGCAGACCTTGCTGCCACCAGACTGTCCCCATGCAGCTCACACCGGGGTGACCAAACATACCAGCCCAGGCCTCCTGGAGCAGAGATGATCATTATTGCCAGGTCCTGCACCCCTGGGTGACTGATCCATGCAGTGCTCCCCTGGCTGGAGGGCAGGCAGCAGCACCCATGCCCTCCAGCTTCTGTGCCAGGGGGGAAGAGATGCTCAGGTGCTGCTAGAGCAGACAAAATGATGTCACCTAGGTCATATCTGCCCCAAAACCACACCCCATTATGAAGTGGTATTTATAGCTGGGTTTTTCTTTTGTAAGCAGCAAGTGCATTCAGAGCCTTCCCAGGCAGGGGAAAGGGCATCTTGGCTTTAAAGAGAACTCTCTGTCCACGTCCGAGTTCCAAATGCACAGTTACACCCTTGAAATGACAACATGAGAAAAAGAATGCAGATAAATAACTGCATTTAGCCACCCACCTCAAGGGGAGAGAAACTTCCCCCTTCACTGCTGGGGAGCAGCTGAGGTGTGCCTGGCTTTGCCAGCCCCCCCAGCCCCACCTGAGCAGTTGCTCCCGTGGTTGACAAGTCGTTCCAAGCGTGACCTGCACGCAGGTGGATCGAGCTCCTGCCATCATGTCCTGTTTGCTGGTCAAGGCTGCCCTTTCTAACAGGTTTACTTTGTTTTCAGGAACTCTAATTGAGTCTGTAAAGCATTATTTTCTCTCTGAGTGGAGAGCAAAAAGACAGTGAGCTCTCTGATGGCTGCCTCTGGGGGCTCCAGGGGAACAGGTCCTGGAATCCCAAGGGCAGTTTTATGGTGTGAACTCAAGACACTTTTTATTTCTAGAAAGAAAGTTATATGACTTTCAATATTCATAAAGCATTGTTTCTGTAGGAGATAGGGGAGCACAGTTTGCCCTTCATGCAGATGGAGATTGGAAGCACAGATTGAGGGGGAAAAAAAAAACCTCAAACACTAGGACAAGGCCAGGAACAGAAATTTTAATTTTGAAAAGGGAGATAATTTGAAGGGGAAAGATAAATCATGTTGACAAAGAAAACTGACTTTTATTAAAATGATGTCTTTATCCTGTCAGTTTTGCTATGAACAAGCTGGAGAAATGATTAGAGTAGACATGATCAAAAATTGTTCCTGAGATCTGGCAAGACAGCAGATCTTCGTGTGAAACCTAAACCACTAGTGAGAGTAAGAATAAAGGTAGGCACCTCACCCAGGGGAAAAAAAAAGGTCCCTTAACTTTCCCATTGCATCCCAAATGAGTTTTTTTTAGCTTAATTGACTTCATGTGCTTTTGTGCCCTCCCTGTTACTAACAGCCAGCCAAAATGAAAGCACTTCTGGCCTAAAATTAATGGCAAGTCACAGGTAATGAAAAATCTGCACTTCAGACCCTCCCACAATGAATGGAACAGCTTCACTGAGAAGGGTAGAGAAGTAATAAACTTGTAATAAATGTCAGAAAGATGTGAACCCTTTCTTGGAAAAAAAACTCATGTTCTGCTTTTAACAACTGAAGCTGTCAGTTGTATAAAGGATAATGTGCATTGAGGGAAAGGAAGCTATAAATCCCTGATTTCTGAAATGGAATTTTATCCAACAAGAAGAAATAGGTTGATGACAACATTAATTCTCTAGTAATGTCAAATGCAGGTGCATCTGGATACCAGTGCTTTGAAATCAGAGCCAAAGGATTTTCCCAAATGTTTTCTTGCATCAGGAGTGCTTTGCATCCCAAAGTGCCCGTGTCCTTTGGAGTCTCCTCACCCTCAAACTGGAAGCAATCTTGGAATTTTATTTGTCCCATCACAAACTGGTAGAGATCTGAGTGTCAGGTCAGTGTGCACACAGCCAAACAGCACTCAGAGGAACGTCAAGAAATGCTCTTGACCATCTCCAGCACAAGCTGGTTCAGGGGGTAAATCCAAACTGCAGGGTGGTCAGTGCTGACCCCTCACTGGACTCAAACAGCTCCCTGAGATTGGAGATTCTTTCTGTGTCTGTAGCTTTAGAAAGAGACTTGGTGTAAAGGGTTTAGATCTTACCCATCCTTTTAAATGTGAAGCAGACTGATGCATCTAGTTAGACTCAGTTTTCCAGCTCTACTGATCTTACCCACCCTTTTAAATGTGAAGCAGACTGATGCATCTAAATAAGAACCAAAACATGGAGCAGTGTTCATGCTACTGCCCTTCCTTCACTCCCATTGCCAGGGAAATCTGATGTGTTCTTTAATTAGGAAAACAGAAGCACAGGTAAATGATTCCAGAAAGACAGGAGCAGCAAAAACCAGCCTGAGGTTCACCCTTTATCAATAAGGAAGGCAAGACACAGGCAGGTACTAAGATGTGCAAGAAAAAAAAAAAAGGAAATTAAATCACAAAGCCCAGATGACATTTGTCTAAGAGTCTTAAAGAAACTAAAGTCTGAAGGCACTGAACTCCTGCCAAAGGCAGTAATTTATCATCACACACACCTACTATATCAGACGAGTGGACCAAGTGTCATACCCTGCTCTAAAAAAGCTCCAAGATTTGTGCTCAAGACAGGAAGGGGAGTACAGGGCATGAAGTATTTAAATGCAAGGGTATTTCAACCTTCTCATACAGGGCAGGGAAATTGATCTCAAAGGTTATCCAATTTGTTTTCCAGCAGTAAAGCCAGGCAGTGCAGTGGCAGAGGAAGGGGGGAATTAACTGATGCATTAGCTGGGATTGCTGCTGTTGGGCTATAAATGGTACTTCATGGGGCTGATGAATAGTTACATTTGGTTTACCTGTGCCTCTGCATTTGAAAAGGTAATAGAGCAAAAGCAATAAAATTGAGTAAGGAGAGCAGTATAGGCTGCTATTGCCTAAAAAATAATCAATGAATTACCCGACAGGCAGTATACATGCAATAACTGTCAGTCAGTTATCTAGCAGCCCATTTTATTTCTATTAGGTGATAGGAGAGAGTTCTGTATTTTGTGTAATTGCTGGCGTAAAATTCAGTGGAAAACAAACTGGCTTCTTCCTTTCAGCTCTCTTTTCCTTTCTGAATAAGATCATACACAAGTCAAAGGGTCTGTCCTAGGAAATTCATATATTAATATATATAATATACTGTGGGTTGGTTTTTTCCAACCTCCCCTGCCAGAAAAAAACAAGCAAACAAACAAAAGGCTACCTTCTGGCATGACAGGTTAGTTAAAAGGGCATAGTAGATATTCCAGGAGAGCTGGGAATACAACACAACAATATATATATTTTAAATAATGGGACACAATGTACTTGGTTTTATTTAAATGCTGTTCAATTCCAGCGTGTAGAAGCTGAGCAGACCTGAACTTGTGCAGGTCACACTGATAACCAGCCTGACTGGGGTAGCCCTTACCTCTCTGGAGAGCAAAGGGATCTTCCATATTCCTGTTTTGTCCAGGAGGGAAAAAGAGAAGTTCTAGTAGGAAAGAAACCCCAAACAACCAAACCACAAAAGGAGCACAGGGAAAGATGAGGATGGTTGGAGGTGGGAAGTGGTGTTTGTCTTGGGGAAATTAAAGTGACCTGAGGTTTTCATCTGCCTGTAAAGGCTCAGGGAGAAGAAAGACTGAAGGCTGGGAAATCACAGGTGTCATTAAAAAGTATATCATCAAAAATGATTGTCCACTGTTGCTCCAGTGACATGAATGGCAGGCCACAAAGTAGGAATATCAACCTGCAAGTCTACAGCTAATGAGGAGAAGTGGGGGGTGCTTTTATACAAAGTGTAGAATTAATCTTGGAACTCTATGGCTCAAGCTGTTGTTGAAATCAAAACAGATTAAAAGGGATGTTAAGTGAAATTCACAGAGGATCTATAAATAGGTGTTGCATGTGATGGTCTGGATGCAGCCCCCACACTGGAAGCTCCACGCTGCCAAGTGCTGGAAACACAGATTGCTGACAAAAGAGTTTATATTTTTGCTGGTTCTTCTGCTGTTTTCCAAGCATCTGCTCCATGTCTCTGCCTCTGATTCACTCAAGTGCACCCATTCTTCTCTCATCTGCCCTTTGCCATCAGGTCTGGTGGAATTTCTGCCTGAAAACTGGATTTCCTTTTGTCACCGTGGGCCCAGGGTGTAGACAGACACCAGCCAAGCCACACACTGAAAGTCTGTCTGCCCACCCTTGTGTGCTTTATTCATCCTTGTGGCTTCATTTTGCCTTCTGAAGTTGTCAGGAATACATGATTCTGAAGAGGACACTAAGACTATGTGATGCCATATAGTGTGAGTGGGGAGAAGGGGAGTCTTTGCTTGGCCTGACGGGTCATTTTGCCACCAGGCACTGCAGGATAAGGGAGCAGGAAGGTAAGATGCTGGGGGAGGGAGGTTCCTGCAGAGCCATGGACACGACTGAAGCTGGGCTCTTGAGACACACCACTTGGACTGAAGTGGTCCAGAACGGTGAAGGATCAACACCTTTCACAAAGTCTTGGGAAGCACATGGGAAGGAACAGCTACCACAGAGGAACCTGGATCTGAACAACTCGGGGAAAAGGAAGTATCATCTTTTTTGACACATAAATTAAATGTTATACATTAGTTTAAGGACCCATATGCTTGCACTGTTAGGAACTTGTTGAAAGTAAGTATATTGGTCACTTGCAGAGGTTTATTTGCATGAATACAGCTAGCAGTTGTCTATTATATGAACTGAAAGGAAAGCTGGACTGAGGAGTGAAGGTTCTGCTGTGTGACAGGGCATGGTTACCAGCCAGCTGGCAAAAAACCCCCAGTCTTTCCATGAGAAAAAAAACCCAAACAGCTCTGAAGTGTTCTTACCCTGCTGTTCAAACAGGTGGCACAGCCCAGAATTTACCAGGGCCTCAGGACTGAGTGAAAAACGACTCAGATGTTGCTTCCTTTTGTCGTTATTACCCCTGAGGGGGGGTGTTGTTTGAAGGCTGCCAGACTCTGTTGCTGCCTGGTTTTTCTTCTGCCACGAGAGTTCACATTTCCCTGCTTGGAGCAAACATCCCAGTATGAAAAACCAGCAGGGGAAGGGATGCCTTGCACTTCCCCAGGCAACACCCACTCCTGCATCTTAATACACTTTCCAGGAAGCAATTAATGCTTCCAAGGCCCGTGAGAGGTTAGAGATAAGGGAGCTGCAATGCAGAGGAATTGACTTGCTCATCCTCAGCCAGGCAGGAAACTGTGCCTTTCCAGTCCTGCACTCCAGCACTGGGCTGAGTTCTCTGCTGTGCTTGAGTCTACCCTGGGAACTGTTTCATTTCCAGGCTGTATCTCATACACCCAACAGAACTTTGTACCCCAAAGAGGTGCTAAAAAACCCTGGTGTGTCTTGAGAAACAAAGGCCACCAAATCCTTTATTTTAACATGATGGGGTTTATGTGATGGGGTTTTTTATTATTATTATTGTTGTTGTTAAAAGTGCTTTTATGCAATAACTGTGTTGTAAGGGAGGCAAGAAATATAAAGTGCCAAGAGGTTTTTCTCAGCCAAGGCTGAAAATGTCCTGCCACTTCTGATACAAGAGCAAGGGCCTCCAAGACCTGTGCAGGGTGAGCTGAAAAAAACCATCTTTACTGCATGTGCATCCGAGCACTCCTGTCTCAGGATGTAAAGACTCCCTGGGAGAGGTGGCAGAAGCTTCCCCTGAATTTCACCTGCAGAATGGTGAAGTACATCAATACATCTGCCCCGGGGCACACACTTCAGTAAGAATTGATCCATCTGTATTGTTTTTTAATGGAAAAAGTGGCCCATATTGTGATGGGACAAGAGGAAATGGCCCCAGGTTGTGCCAGGGGAGGGTCAGATTGGATCTTGGGAATAATTTGTTCCCCAAAAGGGTTGTCAGGCCCAGGCTGCCCAGGGCAGGGTCCCCATCCCTGGAGGGGTTTCCAAGCCCTGGAGATGGTGCTGAGGGACACGGGGCAGGGGTGGCCTGGGCAGGGCTGGGGGAATGGGTGGAGTTGATGATTTTAAAGGTCTTTTCCCAGCAAGAGGATCCTGTGATTCCATGACAAGCCACCACACGGTGCCACAGGTTCTCCTGCGGGATCTGGTGCCCGGGGCTGGGACCAGCGGGTTGGTGACGCCGGGGCTGCTCCTGGAGTCACTGGGGCACATGTGCTTCCCCCTGGGGCTGCCAAACGGGAGAGAGCACCGAAAGGAGCCTGTCAGCTGGGTGGGTGCCCTCCTGTCACCCCAGGGTGCCCTCCTGCCACCCCAGGATGCCCTCCTGCAGCCCAGGGTGCCCTCCTGTCACCCCAGGGTGCTCTCCTGTCACCCCAGGGTGCCCTCCTGTCACCCCAGGATGCCCTCCTGTCACCCCAGGATGCCCTCCTGCCTCCCCAGGATGCCCTCCTGCCACCCCAGGATGCCCTTCTGCCTCCCCAGGATGCCCTCCTGCCTCCCCAGGATGCCCTCCTGC
>NW_009953793.1:15310-19277 GCF_000747805.2 Chaetura pelagica
CCCCCCGGCTCAGCCTGCCTTCCTGCCGGGTTTCCCAAGGCTGGGTGAGCAGGATGCTCCAGGCTGGAGCTGCCAAACCCACCGGTATTCCCTTCTCCCAGGGCTGGGCACGGCTGCTCTGGAGCCAGGGTTGGGCTGTGAAGTTAGAAACCCTCCCAACAGAAAATAGAAGTTCATGTTTTTGCAGTTGCTGAGAAGGGGTTTTATCCATCTGACATGATAAAAGGGAAAAAAAAACCCAAACAACCCACAACAAAACTCCAGAGCTGTGGTTACTCCTTGTTGCAGAATGAGAAGTTGTTGTTGTTTGGGTGGCAGCAGTAATAGGAGTCATGAGAGATGAAGATGCTCAGGATTATGCAGAGCAAAACAAGAGGCAACGGTGGTTTCAGCTGGACTTTGAGGAGAGAAACGAGCCCCTAAAGCTTGTATTGTTTCTCAGGTCATCTGTTTTTAATTTTTATTAGAAAATAAACACAATTGCTGGGTTGTGCCCCTGGTTGGTGGCACATCTGGTGACCAGTGACCTCTGTGTTCATCAGTAAAACCCTGCAGGGGCTAATGAGGGTGGCTGCAAATGGGCTGTAACTTGCAAAGTGGCACTTTGCCTCTTGATCATTTATATCTTAGCTAAGCTCGTTGGTGCAAACGCTGGGGGAATGATGTTTCTTTCTTCTTCTTGTTCATCAAGTGTTTTGGATGGTGTGGAGTGTGGGATACGGCACCAGCCTGGAGTGCCCTGGGTTAAGTGTTGGGGGATTTCTGCCTGCTAACACCTGCCTCCCATTCTTCCTGAATGATTACAAAGAGGTGGCCTCCCTGTTCCCACCTCCCATACCCCCACAGCCCTGTTAGTGTGAGAGAAAAAGCTCTAAAACCCACGGCATCCCCAGCTTATGGCCATGTTCTGCTTGGGATTGGGTTGCATTTACTTTCCTTGTACAGTTCAGTGCAGTAGTTTGGGGTTGAGGCAACAAACACAGGAGAGAACTGCCTCACCCCCCTGGCAGATGCCAAAAAACCAACAGCCAGGAGGAAAAACAGAATCAGTTGTTGGGGAGAAACTAGGAAACCTTGTGGTGTTTTTCTTTGCGGGTTGTGAACATGTGAGCAGGTGAATTCAGCAAAATGCTGGTCCTGAAAATGCAGCTCTCCTGAGAGCTGAGCTCCGCGGGGCTGGACGTTGCTTTTATGAATGTAAGAAAATGTGATTTGCTGGGGGTTTTTTTGTTTGTTTGGGTTTGTTTTGTTGGGTTTTTTTATAAAATCCAGCCTGGGGAGAGCTGTGCACTTTCAACAGACCTGCTTATTTTTCAAAAACTCTGAGGTGAATTAAAAATATATATATAAAAAGGACTGGACAGTGCCTGTTCTCTTACTTTTGTGATCAGTTTTAAGTCAGGGTGTGATGTGACAACTTAGTGGCCTTTTTCATGTTCGCCAACTTGGCTTCTTTCAAGACTTGTTGTGTTGGGTTGGAGGAGGGGAGGGAGCCCTGACTTCCCGGTGTGATGAAGGTCTTTGGCCTTGATGTGTGGGGAAGAGGATGGACAAGGTGGCAAACTGGGTGACATACGTGTTCTCCATCCATGGGGTGGTGCTGCTTGGCAGATGTACCCCCCCCAGCTCGTGTCACTGTGGTCGCTGTCATCTTGGCTGCTCCTCAGGCTGGTGCTGGGTGCTGTGCACCTCGTGCCCTGGCCTCAGCATCCAGGAGGGCACTGCCCTTCTTGGGGTGCAGCGCAGGGAAGTGTCACTCTGTCCTGCTTGGGCTTCATCCTGGCTCAAACCAGGACACCCTCTTACCAAAGAGGATTTGTGCAGGAGGCTGTTGGAGAAGGCAGTGGTTGTTTCTTCAGTGATGCCCTGGATCCAGCTGTGGAAAGGCTTGGGTTTGTGGTGTTACCTTCACACACAAATAGCTTCCTCTGTTTGATCAGCAGGATTGGTGCAGTGTTGGGGGGTTTGTTTTGGTCTTGGTGCAGTGTTGATAATGAACATGTTGGCGTGGTTGGGCAGCTGGTCCTATGTCCCCATGGTGTCTGTGCTGGTAAATCTCTGTCAAAGGTTTGTGGGAACATGCTGTGGGACATGGGTGCAGCTGCTTGGGCTGTGCTCTTCCTTGGGTACTTGTCCTGTAGCTTTTACCCTGGTCATTGCATCACTGCCTGGCTTGCTCCAGCATTTTGTTCCTGTTCCAAGAGCTAGAACACTGGTTCTGGGTGGGATCTGTCAGGCTGTCAGTACCACTCAAGTACTTGTTACTTTTGAATTTCCCTGGTGTGTGGGAGAGCACCCACCATCTGAAACCAGACTAAATATAGCCAGGTGAGTCTGCTAATGAGCTGTGATGAGGTGGTGCAGCAGCTTGGAGGGGGGTACCTGCCTGTCTCCCCATGGGGTGGGCAGTGTGGGTTAGAGACAGGAGATGCCAGGGGTGGGCAGTGTGGGTTAGAGACAGGAGATGCCAGGGGTGGGCAGTGTGGGTTGGAGACAGGAGATGCCAGCTCTGATGGACAAGGGAAGGAGAAACCTGTGAGGCTGGTGACCAAAGTCCTCTGGTTTGTTTAGATCTGTTACTAGATGGGCTGTGCTTTGGGGGAAGAAGGTGAGAAAAGGAATGTGAGGAGGTCTTTGCCCTTCTGTGTGCTTGCAGTGTGTTATAGCACCTGGGGTTGGGGGGTGTTTGGGTGCTGAGCTCATGCCCACATGCTTTTAGGGAGTTTTGTGGCTTTTTGAGTTGGCTTTACATTTTTTGGTGCTTTGTGCCGACACACAAGTAGAAGCAGCCTGCTCAGCACAAGCCTGAAGGCCTGGACTTGCCAGGAGGGAGTGACCCCAGATAAATCCTTCACGAAGCTGCCACCGTTTGCAAGCTGAGTGGCTTCCAGTGAGGTGGCTCTGAGCACAGAAAGCTTTTCCTGTCTGGATATTGGGGATGTGGTGTTTGAGGTATGTGAGAAACTGGTGCTAGTCATTGCCTGACTCTAGTCTGAACAAAGCCACACAAAATAAAGGGTAGACTTTTATGACAAAGAAGTTTGGTTAGATGAATTAATTTGTCTTTTCCACTTTAATTTCTGAGTCATGGAAATGCATTTTAAAATGAAGAATAGGCCTATTTTTAAATGTCAAGCAGCCTATTTCAGGAAAGGAGAGAGAGAGAGGGAGAAACTGATTCTTAAAACACAAAATACTGGGTAGCTCTAACTAGAGATACCTGCTCTTTGTGTTTTTCCTATTTTTTGTTGTTCTTATTAAATGCAAAAGAGCTTCCTGTATTGATCTCAGACATTGACAGTTCTAGCATTGGAAGGTTTTCAGGTAGCTGTAAATGAATTAGTACACTGTTTATGCTATTAAAAGATGATTGGTGTTTTTTGGAGAGTATGGTATAAATTAAGGTTTGGTTAGATCAATCTAGCAATACAATTTTTGTAGGCAAAGCGTGTGTTAAATGTATTGATTTTAAAATCAAGGTATGCCTGAGGGTTGCAGGCCTTAATAGTATCTGAAGCAAGCTTGCCTTTTCAGTTTTTTAATGATAATTGCTCTCATAGCAACTTGGGTAAGCTGAGCTTCTAATGCACATTGCCCAAAGGTTAGGAGTGGATGTCAGCTTGCTGGATCCCGTGCCATGGGATCCGTGGCTGGATCCAGGGATGCATGGCTGGAGCTCTGTCAGTCAGTGCTGGCCCATTGCCACTGGGTGCAGAGCTGCCTGCCTTGGGCTCTGCTTCTGCAGCAGGGACTGGCAGAAATAATCATGCCACATCTTCCTGTGGCTGCCACTTAAATGTTGTTGTTGTCTGGTTGTACTGCTGCAGCTTCAGTGAATCACAGGAAAGCTACAAGAACATCCTTTGATTTATTGGAGGTGGAGGCTGGAGGCTTCAGATTTCAGATGAGCTGTGCTCTGACTTCCTCAGGTGTGAAAAGGACACTTGTGATGGCTCTTATTCCTGCT
>NW_009953793.1:19288-19910 GCF_000747805.2 Chaetura pelagica
CTTCTTTCTGACTGCTCTTCAGGTGACCTGCCCATCCCTTGCAGGAGTGGGATCCAGATGGCTCTGGCAGAGCTGACACGTGCTGTAGATGGGGCCTGAAAGGCTGAAGCCCTTCCTCACTGGAGGGCTCTGGGGCTGCTTTTGCTACCCAGTTGCATCCATTTTTTACAGTGAAGCATTCTGCCCCCCCAGCTCAGTGTTCATGTACAGCACTCGAGTGTCCAACATTATAACAAGGCTTTGTCAACAGCAGTAAATTGTCTGAATGAACTGGTTCATAAAATGACCTGGTGTTCTCATCTACAGGACTCTTGTGGTCAGTATCACAGCAGCATCTGTGCCCATCCTGAGGTTCCTATTCCTTTGCCTTCGGCCTCAGTTCTTTCCAGCCTGTGTGTGTGAGAGGCTGTTGAAAGGCTGTGGGTTCCAGATGCTTGCTAACATATAGAGATGTCAGACAGGATCAGTGTCACTGCTGACCGAGCTGGTGAGTTGCATATGCTAAAACAATGGTCTCCATGACAAGTAACAGGTTCTCTAGAAAAATGCAGCACGCTCAGTTAAATAATGGAAAGGCAGGAAATTACCACTGGAGTCAGGACAGCAATGGGACTCCATCCAC
>NW_009953793.1:20359-51752 GCF_000747805.2 Chaetura pelagica
CTGCTGTGCCTGCCAGCCGGGGGCTGCACCTGGTCATGGCTGTGTACCCCAAAAGGTCAGCCAGGGCAGTTTTCTGCCCCCTTCCCCACTAGTGTATTTCCCCCCAATAGTTTAGAGGGATGTGAAGGAAGAGAGGAGCCGTTCTGTTAGTAGCTTGGTGCTTGGGGGGGGTATTGGGAGACCAGTCTCTGGCAATGTGCAGCTGTACGGGTGGTATTTAATCAAATCTGTGCTGTAAACACCAGCAGGAGCAGCAGGTCATCAGGGGCAGGTGGGTTAGGCTCTGCTTTTCAGCTGAGAAGTGTTGCACCCACGACGAGCAGGAAGCGGGATGTGACTGGGAATCTGGGCTCCATCCCGGCCCCAGGAGGCCCTGCTGCCATCGTCCTGTTGCTCGTAGGGAACCTGGAGACAGCAGTTCCACCTCTGGGGGATCCTGGGGAGGGGCTGGGCAGCTCGGGGGGCTCAGGGCCTGGCACCCCCAGAGCAGCCCCCTCGTTGCTAGGCAACCGCTGCCTGATGCTGCACCAGCCCGCTGGAGATGCAGGCAGATGTGGCCACATCTGTCAAAGGAAGGAGGTGTAATGTTCCTCCTCCCGTGCTGTGCTTGTTTCCTATAACACACGGTAGGTGAGGCTGCATTTTGATCAGGCCCCAGCTCCAGCAGGCACCTCATTATGCTTTTAGAGCTGGCGTTCGGATCGGTGGTGACTTGAAAAACGATGCTCAGCTCTGTCTGACGTTTCATTCCGTAAGGAATGGGCTGGTTTGGTTTGAAGCAGAACTTCCACAGCCACCCCTGCTCCCTGACCTGAGCATGTGGCCATCGTTTGGTGCTCCCGGGGCAGCAAGGTGCTGCCTCACACCAGTTGCTTTGCACAAGTTGCAGCCTCACAGGGTTGGGAGATGAGATTATGGTCAGAGTGGTTTCGATATGAATTTGGAAGATGTAGTCATGGCTCTAGGATGTGGATGGACTCTGGGGCTCTGCATTTCTGTAATAAATCAGTAGAAGTGCTGAGAGATAAATGGGGCAGTTCTTCTGGTTTTCTTTGGAGGAGCTTTGGTAAACAGTGTATTCCTGTCTCGCTTGAGAACAAGGACACTTCATTCACATGGAGCCTGAAGAGTGGCAAGAGATTAAGGGGCCATTTGAGGATGTGCTCATACTGGGTTACAGAAACTAGCCAGTTGAAAATGTGTGCTGATAAAAAGTCTATTAAATTTCTTCTGCATATAGGTTTTGTGGGTAGTGCTCAAAATGCCACAGTCTTGGATTTCCTCCTACTCCTGCTCCCCCCTCTCCCTGTGGTGCTGGAATTTATGTCTCTTAACTCTACAACAGAGCCTGAAATTGCCCAAAGTATCACTAATAAAGTGTGAAGACAAAAAGCAGTTGGAGGAAACGACTGGTGTGTGAAACAGGTGGATGCTCATTGAAGGAGCTCAGATCAAGGTAATCAATGGGCATGTCACAAAAAGCCCTGGTCCAAGAAAGGTGTTACTCTGGCCAGTTTCAGGGAGCACCTGAGGCAGAATTTTGATGTGAGCACACTTGCAGTTTTAATAATAATTTGCAGGACGTGAAGATTATGCTGATGATTTAACAGACCACCCTGTCACTCGGGCAGGTTTCTGTCCCTGCTGGAGGTGTTGAGGAGGGTGTCCAGGGACAGGCTCTTGTGGGGTGGATGCTGCTCCTGCCAGAGGGGAAGGGAGTTGGAGGGGAGAGATGGTTTCCAGGGATCCAGGCAGGTGAGACATAGGGGCTGATCCCTCTTCTTGGTGAGTAGGCACATACTGACCCAAGAACTGGAGCTTCTATTGAACCAGTGCACCAACAAGGGCTCCTTGTCAAACCTGGAAGGGTGCAACTCCAGGAACACCAACCGGGGCAGCAAAGCTGGTGAACACTTCCCAAAGTCTCAGTCTGGGCTCCTTTCTACAGGGGGATAACGTGTGTGTGTGTGTATTTTTAATCTCACAGAGATGTTTTGAAAAGTGGATGAAAAGCTTCTGGATTCAGGAGTGATGAATGCCATGGCTTTGAGCCCCTGAGAAAATTAAGCATGGTTCATTCTGTGCGTGGCTTGGCTGGGATGAAAGGGAGAGGGCAGGGGCCGTGGGGGGGTTACAAGAAATACTGAACAATTGCTTCGTTTTCCCAGCTCTGCTCTGCAGTGTGCACTTGGAGAAAGCAAGCTCTGCTGAGGGGTTGGCTGTTTGTTTTTCTTTTTTTAGCACAGGAGAGAGGCAAGTGAAGGTTTTGCAGCTCTCTTAAATTCTGCCAGTTTTTCAGAGCTTGGATTTGCAACCTCCATAACATTCTCCTACCCCTGCATTTTACTGTGGCAGTTTTAGGAGAAACTGGCAATGCAGATGATTGCTAAATCTGCATACAGTTTTCTGTTATAAACCCCTGCTTTTATTGCTTATAACACTGCCAAACTGCATTTTTTTTTGAGCAGGAATTTCCCTTGTTTTGTTGCTGCCAGGCACTGTATTCCAATTAGCTTGATTCTTACAAGTGGTGCCTCAGAACTGCAGCCTATTTACTTTCCTCCTCCTCCTGAAAACCTTGTTATTCAGTACTTTACTTAAACCCCCAGTTCTTTGAGGAGGATTTTGTGCAAGTGTGAGGTTCAGGGAAGGGGAAGAAAGGGAGAAGGGAGATAGTTCCATCTTGAAACAGATCTAGCTGAAAAAGATGGAATTCCCAATGATACATTTTTATTTCCTACCTGAAACGATGGTGTTATTGTGGGTTGTTTTCCAATTCAACTCAGCCACTTGATTGAAGAAAAAAAGAATAACCAGGTAACCTGGCTTGGTGGTGGATTGTATCTGTTTGGAATTTGGTGTGCATGGATCTTTGGGAGTTGTATTTGTTCAAGTGAACCCAAATTGAAGTGTCAGCTGATTTGAGGTGAGGTTGGGAGGAGCCCAGGAACCGAGTGTGGTAAGAAGGGAGTTTGCCATCATTGCTGCTGGTTTTACCCCAGGCTTTGTTCCCAGAGCCCTTCAGAGATGGAAAAATAAGGTGGTGGAGCAGGATTTAGTGGGTCTGGACAAACTGTTTGGTTACAAACCTCACAGCACTGGGAAGAGAAGGTTTTTCCAATCGCCCACCAGTGACTGGTGCCCTTTGGAGGGTTACTCATTTCTATTAGAAGAAGAACTGATGAAGAAAAAAAATCTGTATTATTAAGAGGCTGGAGAGGAGGTGCCTTTGTATCTCAATTGGTGCTGAACAAGTAACTCCTCTGCCCAACACTCCAAACCCCAGTGACAGCCACCAGGTGACAGAGGCTGCCTGGGGAGGGTTAACACCCCAGTTGTTTTCTCCTCTCTTTTTCTTTTCCTAATAAAGAGCTTTATGAACTTGTTTTTGTCTTTGTAATTTTCTTCCTATAATTAAACTGTTCCTCTTGACTAACACAGAAATGAGTTGTGCTAACCTGAAACGTGTATTCCTGAGCCCTTGAAATTTTCAATCAACTGGCTGTGAATCACTTCAGCAAGAAAAAAAACCAACCCTGGTGGTTGGTTTTGTATTTAGGACAGATTGAAAACTTTATTAATTATTACACAGTAAAACAGCACTTCAGGAGTAATTTGAAAGGCTGTGTTAAAATCATTCCATCTTTCTCTTTTTGTCAGAACCGAGATGGAAAAGTGTTATGGTAATTAAAGTAATTTTACACCTGGGTTAAAATGTGGCCATGATTTATGGGAGCTTTTTGTGATTTGAAGGAACTTGGCTTTTTCAGAAAAGCCAGCCAGGTGATCAGGGCTGCCTTCTGTTTTCTTTTAGAGGCACTTGGGAAGTTACCCAGCAGTTCAGTGCTAAGATGGTGCTTTGGGAGCATGGCTGCAACAGAATTCCCAGCCTGGATGTGGGATGCAGCTCATAATGGTAAGTGTAAGGTTTGAAACCTATGAACCTGACTTGCAAGTCTGGGTGCACCTGGGCTTTTGTTGGCCAAACTGTTGAAGGCAAGAGAGGGTGAGTGGCTGCAACCATCTTTGCAGGGCCCTTCTGGTGCTGGGAAGGTGGTGCTTAGGGGTTCTCTGCAAGGGGAAAAAAATGTAAGATGCTTTTAGTGTTCAGAGGCCACACCTGAAATAGCTTTATGAGCACTTTACTAGAGGGAAAGGAAAATTCCAGTGCTCCTTGTGGTAATACCTGCCTGGTGTTCAATGAGGTGATGAGCGTGGGTTAGAGCTGCTGTTAGTCCTGCCTTGCTGTCTTTTTGGTGTCATCTTGGTGAAAATCTGTTACATTTCTGTTACACTGAGGGGAAGGTTTATATAAATGTCCTGTGTTTGTAAAGGAAGGCAAGGTCTGTATCCTGTCCCTGACTGCAGATCAAGCTGTTTGGGATTCCCAGAAGGATGGCAGGAAACAGCAAATACCTGCCCATATGGAAGGAAACCAATCCTTTAAACATCTCCTAGAGGTTTTCCAAGGAGGTTGTGGTTTCCCCCACCCTGGCAGTGCAGAAGGGCAGGTTGGATGGGGCTTGGAGCAGCCTGGGCTGCTGGGAGGTGTCCCTGCCCATGCAGGGGGTGGGACTGGGTGAGCTTTAAGGTCCCTTCTCACCCAAACCATTCTATGATTCTGTGATTTTTCAGCTCAGACTGTGGGTGCTTGTTAATGTGTGAAGCACTGAATGCAGACATTTCTTCCCCTGCCTGCAGTGGGATGTTGGTCGTTGCTTCCATGTTGGATCTTCCCTGGGGGAGTTTGAGGCACCTCAGCAGCTGCTGCCTTTCCTCAGCGGGTGAGCCAGACCCCAGGGCCAGCCATGAGGAGGTTTGTCTACTGCAAGGTGGTCCTGGCCACGTCCCTCATGTGGGTGCTCGTGGACGTCTTTCTCCTTCTCTACTTCAGTGAGTGTAATAAATGTGATGACAAGAAAGAGAGGTCTCTGCTGCCTGCTCTCAGGGGTAAGTGCCAAGTCTAAGCTCTCTTTGAAGGTCATAGACTTATGTTGTTTTGTTGGTTTTGTTGGTTTTTTTCAAGTATTTGGTCTCATCTTGGCTTCTCTGTACTTTCTAAATGACTTTTCCAATGCAAACAGACAAAACGCAAGGATCCAAAGTCCTTTGTTTCTGTAGTGCTTTAGTGGTTTCTGAATTAGTTTCAGTTATCTTGGTGTTTGACCTTTGCCAGAATGAAGCCTGGGGCTTGTATGCTTTCTGCAGCAAAACGAATTCAAAATGTCTCCAAGATGTGGAAGGGAAAAGCAAAGTAAATATATTAAGAACCTCTCTTATCAGAAGTCGTTCGACCTATGACAGAATTGATGCTCTGTGGTTCTTATTTCATTTGTGCAAGATACTTGCTGGTGAGCTGGCTTTTAAACTCTTAACTCTGGCTGAAACATGAGTTTTGGAAGATACTTCCATTCCCTTCACCACATGGAAACACGAGGATCAAGTCTCCAATGCAAGTGGAGCAGAGATTCTTGTCTCACTCCAAACATTTTAGCAATGTCATTTAGTGAAGGGGAGTTCATGGAAACTGCACCTTGGCAGAAGCTACAGGGTTTTTGAGGTGGTGACAACTGATTCCCAGAGCAGGATTCACAGGACAGGTCATCTGCCTCTGTCCAGCCACACAACACAAGTACTTGCAGTTTAGTACTTGAGATGAACTTGAAAATAACCTGTTGGAGCTGAGGGGTTTGAGTCCTGAATGCAGTGAAGGCTGTGAACCTGTGGGAAATTCACAAGATGAAGAGGGAGTAGGAATTGATGAAATACAGGTGTTTGTTTTCCCCTGTAAATTAACGTGCTGTTCTTAAGGCATTTAGGCTCAGCATATGGAAGAAGGAAGATACTTTGAATCCCTAATAAGATTGGAACAAGGTTAATTAGAACTAGTGCAGCTGCTTTTTCACATGTTTACTGCTGACAATAGACAAAAAACCCGTGTCTGGTGGTGTTTCTCTCTTCATAAATACATAGATATGAGTTCAACTACTGGTCTTCAGTTTTGTCCACAGGATAAATAATTTTCACCCTTTCAAAGGACCTTTGGGGCTATGGTTCAGTGGAGTTGATACCTTTGTGATCATTTGAAGTGAAAATACCATTCAGTGATGGGTTTGCACTCAAAAAGTGTTTAGAAGACTTCACTTTCACCTTCCAATCATATAAATAGCTATCTGATGTTAAAAATAGTAATGATAAAAGCAGTTATTTTTCCAAGCAAAAAGAATATCCCTGCTTGTCATAGTGGGGTTTTTTTCCTATGCCATAGAGCTACTGTGTTTTTAAGCAAATATTAGGCAAGAATCTGGTGGATCATGAGTAAAACAACCCATTTTACCTATTCTGTCAGCTGCAAAAAGGTAACCATAGGTGGTTTTTTAAGTATAGATTGGAATGAGCTCAGAAGTGGTTTAGTTTCTTGAAATGTCTTCAATCAGTTGCATTTGTGTGACGTGATTTTGTTATGTGCTGAGGTCACTTGGCAAGAAAAAGATGAAATATTAGAGTGATTTTATTTGAGTGTTAAAAGCTTTTAAGTCAGTCTAGGCTAAGAAGAAAACAAGGCATGAACTCATGTCCCTGCTGCTGCCACTCAGATCTAAATGGGAACATCTGCAAGTGGCAAGTGCGAGTTCACCTTTTTGACACTTCTTTGGTCAGCCCAGTGCTCAGCTTGTATTTTGAAGTATTTTGTTGCATCTGACTACTTGAAATGCCTTTTAAAAAATCATTTATTTATTTTTACATTCATGAACTCAATGTGCTGTGCCTGTTACAAGGAAGTGAGGTTTCTGCACAGAAATCTGAGCAGCAACACTGCTTCTTCTTGCTCTTAGAGAAAGAAGTTATATTGAATATATAACATTTCTACTTTAAAGCCTTGGGTCTGCTACTACACTGTGCATGTTCTGTGTGATCCCAGAAGAGTATTTGATTGTAAAGCTTTTTACAAAGTTGTCTGTGTAATTGTTTGGGGACACTGGCACAGTTTTATTGGAGATTGATTGTGTGTCTTTTTTTTTGTGAGATGACTGGAATTCTAGAAGGCTTCTGCCACGAAGGAGCACAACAAGAAAAAGCAGGTTAATCTGCTTTATCCTTAAGTTTTTGATGAGTTTTGTAAAAGGTGGGGGAGGAAAAAAAGAAGCCAGGTTTTGTAGGCTTTAAACCATGTTCTTCATAGACACCTCTGCTCTGCTGGGTGACATGGGGACTTATATTACAGCAATCCCAGTTAACAAGGAACACTGGACATTCTCATTTAAATAAGATCTTCGTTTTAGGGAAACATTGTTTAGTAGATGAGGACTGTTAATTCAGTAAGTGGTGCCTTGCAGAAGTAATTGCAGCAAATCCCCTCATTCTCAGGGGCAGTTCCATGGAATGTTTGGTAACTTCGTGTGCAGTTATTGGGGGTTGTGTTGGTACCTCCACAGCCCTGAGACACTGTGCAGACTGTTCCACATACCTGTGTGTGCTCTTGAATGAAGCTTTTCTTCCAGTCCACTGAATTAGAAGTTAATTTGCCTGATCTTGAGTTTTTCCCATGTCCTGGCTATCTCTTGCTCTATGAAGCAGTCACCTGTGCTGCTGTGCCAGTCTGCCTGCTTGAAAAGAAAGCAAGCCCAGAGTAACATTTCCCTGGGTTGTGGAGATTTAGCAAAAAGTCTTCATTTATTTCTGCTGAAACTATTCTGATGCAGTAATTAGAATTCTTTTTTTAAGCTTCTGTAGCTTGCAGTGCAGCACACTCCTCACACCTCTTTACAGTACGTGCCCTGAGTTATTAGAATGGAAATCAAGTGTGGGGCTGCTTTTCTGCCCTGAGGTACCTGCGTGGGTGCCAGCACCTCTGGCTTATTAAGAGTGTATTTGTCAGGCTCTGAATACCTTTAATTGAGAATGCAGATTATCTGTAAACATTAAAAGCAACATAATTACAGGATTTCCTCAAGGATATTAAAAAAGACACAACAAGAATCAATAAGCTAATAGGAATTTAAATTGGAAGTGGTAATCCAGTGTTTGAAGTCACTTAATCCATCAGCCTCATCCTTAATTAGAGGAAAGATGCTGTTTATGTAGAGTGGTGTGTTGAGAACTGAAAGAGGTAAACTTCTCATGCCTTTTTCAGCCCTAATTATTGCATTTAAAATGATTAATAAAATAATTTTAATGATTTTTCAACACCTTTACAGCAGGTGGTGAAGTGTCAGCAGTGACAGTCCCTGGACTGGAGCACAACTGATGTCTCACTGTACAAGTGACAGTCACAGAATCCCAGACTGGTTTGGGTGGAAGGGACTTTAAAGAGGGTCCTTTTGTTTAAGCAATGGCTTGAGCTTTCTTGTTCCAACTGCTGTTGTCTTCCAGCAACGTTGTGATTGTAAAGCCAGTTACTACCTCTGGAGGTCTTGCTCAGGGAACACACCAATGAGGTGGTTTTGAAGAAAGACTCAGCTTGTAATCCTACAAAGCTGAGAGAAGGGTTTTACATGGTGAAACATCTCCAGCTGGTGTGTGGCACTGCAGCTGCAGCTGGTTGCCAACGTGCCTCGTCACTCATTAGGGTCATTCTGAATGCTCCCAAGACCTCTGCTCCATGGTTACTGTGGCCTCCTCCTTCCTGCAGCTCCTTGCCATCAACCAGACTAAACCCACCATCCTTTGGGCTGGGAGCTGGCAGGAGTTCTCCAGCCTGGCTGGAAGCAGGGATGGGGCAGTGTGTGCCAGCCAAGCTTGGTGTCAGAGCAGCAGCTTCTCCCCTGGAGCTGCCTTGGACAGGAGGACAAGGGTCTGGAGTGAAAAATGGCAAGACCTCATCCCTTTCCATCCAGCTGGCTCCACACGTGCCCTTCCACCCATCATGGCAAATGCTCCTTTGAGGATCACATCATCCCCAAGTTTCTCTCCTGCCAGGAAGGTTTATTGTACCTGGTTGAGAGAGGGAGGATCTTCATCAGTCTCTAGGCATCTTGTTGGGAAGAGCACACCCTGGAGCCAAAGAGAGGGGTTTTGTGTCTTTGCTTAGTGGTTTTCATTCATGGCTAAGGAGTTTGAAGTGGAAAAGGACTTTGCTGCAGAAAACCCCCTAATCTTTAGTTTCACATTCAATTCTTAGTTCAATGTGGTGGTTCCTGCTTGGAAGGCTGCCTTTGAAGAATGCTGGTGTTGGCAGTTTTCTGTCCAGATTAAGAGTAAAATATCTAGTGAGCTTGGGAGAGGTAAAACGTTGCTCTAAATAATCCAGTGAGTGGATTATGATGTGCAGTGATTGAAACAGTAATTGGAAGGAAACTGATTAATTGAAACGAGTGGGTATGAGTAATGAGATGAAAGGGTAATTTTGAGTGCTTGTCTCTGCAACGTGCATAATGCTTTTCATGCAGCTTTGTAATGTCAATGCATGTTTCAGATTTTCATGAAGGGGTGACAAATCTTTAATATGATTTTGGTGCCTAATCCTTTTGTATAGGTTTTTGTCTAATGCTTTCAGACAGATTTTTGTCTCCACATTAACTGTTCTCAGGATGTGTCGTGAAATCAGGAGAAATTATGAATATGCTGGTTTGAAGAGAACTCAGTCTAAGAGGAAGGTTCAGTTACTCAAATCCTGTAGTGCATTTGTGCATTTCCTTAAGAGAAAAAGGCTGCGCTACGATCATAATAAAGCAAGTGAATGAAACATTTGGATGCTGTAATAAAAGTTTGGGGTTATGGCCAAGTTGAGAAAAGAAGGCATTCATTTTGGTGGTTGCCATGGCAACATGTTGATCTGTCAGATTGCTGCATGCATTGGGCTGCCTGCAATCACAATGGGAGCAAATATTTTTAATAGCACACCATAAAGATGTAATAGCTGGCTGGGTGAGTGTGTACGTTGCACTGAAATCTTGTCACAAATCTGTTGACAAATAAAATGCAAAGTGCTGATTTGGATATTGTGACAACACATTAAGTTTATTTGTAGATCTTCAGCACACAGTTGAAGGAAAAGAAAAGCATTTCTGAGGCTTGAGGGGAAACTGGCAGAGCAGGCATTGTCTGTTGCTTGCAAACTTAACAAAAATAATAAATGGAGGCTGTCTTGCTGAGAGATGTGGTGCTCACTGCCTTCAGCAGCTCCAGCCAGAAAATGTCATGTTTTCCAGCACCTTGGACTCCCATCCAAGGATGAACTGTCAGATATTTCTGACTGGAAGCAATGTTGTTCTGTGCCTTCCCCTTAACCTTTCTTGTTGGGTATTTTAAATGTGAGACATCAGAAGCACGACTGCCAAGCTGCTTTGGCAGAGTGAAGGACTGGCGTGGGTCTGGGTGGGTAAGTGTCTTTGAAACTAGGATTTCTGCCTCCTGGAAATGGTGTTTCTGTTCTGCTGCTGGTTGGTGTGGCCATGGGCTGGCTGTGCCTGTGGGGATTGCATGGAGCAAGGGAGGATGGTAACAGGTACTAACCAAGCTTTTCCTCCCTTTGAAGAAGGGGAAAAAAACCCTAAAAATCTTGGATGTGTTTCTTAGTAATTCCTGATCTCCTGAAAAAAACAAATAACCAGCCATGTGGTCTGGAATTCCTGATTTATTTATATTTTTCCCCACAGTTCTCCCAGCAGAAGTTCCTCAGTGCTCCCCCAGCTCTGCAGGTCCCAGCCATGGTGTGAGAGGGGGTTCCCAAGCCTGGGCCATGCCTTGCAGACAGTTGTGGCTGTAAAACTGGAGGCTGGTCGTGCTTCCCAGTTGATTAAATCATCCTGACATAAGGAAAATGTCATTGATTATTGTGCACACTACTCTGCCATAAAGGTAGAGTAGGAAGGGAATGGTGTTCTCCCAAGCCTGAGCTCCCCTGGGTGCCTGACTGCACCAAGTTTCACTGTCACATTTTGGTGTTGCTTTTCTAATTATTTTGGGACAGATTTGTTTCACCTCAGGCTTTATTGTTGAAGGTGTTTAACTCAAGAAACACTCAGTGAAACACTCAGAGTGTGCACGTAGGTGTATCATGCACACAGGACCAGAGGGATGTGTCTACAGTGCACACAGGCTTCAGCTGTAGAAGTTGCTCAAGACAAAAGCCTAGAGAAGGTCCAGCTCTCTCACTCATCACCCCTCCTCTCCCACCCAGTGAGAGGTTCTGTGCCACCAGAAAGGTTCATTATTTGATTTTCCCCCCTTGTTTCCCTACTGCTCAGGAGTTCAGTGTCAAAACTTCACTGACAATTTGGCAAGTGGGGGAAAAAAGAAAAAGTCACTGCTGATGTGTGGGGTGTTTTGAAACCTTGTTAGTAGTTCTGAGGTTGAGATGATGTAAAAGCTATGATACCTTTCCAAATAACAAGAAAATCTGTCAGTCAGGTGTTGGTAGGAATGAACAATATTGCCTTTATTCCCATTCACTGCCATTCATGATGCCTTCCCTGTCTTCAGAGTTCCTGTCTCAGCAAGTGCTGGGTTAGAAACCACCGTGAGAATCTTGGGGATGCTGCAGAGGAAACCTTTTTGGAGCACTGACCTGTGTGAAGCACCCTGTGCTTATTCTAATAAGCAGATATAATTACAAAAATGCAGGTTTGCAGAAGGAAAATGTATTTCAGCATCTTTGTACCTCACAGGGTCCTGCTGTAGCAGCTTAACTGCGTCCAGTGCTCTGAGCTGAACTGTGATTGGAGTTTCAGTGTTCAAACACCCAGGGGAATTGTTCAGTGGGTATTGAGCACTGCACTCTGAGCTTGTTGACAGGAAACAGAAATATTGGAATGTCAGGAGTACTTGCCAGCTGCAGTAGCTGACAGAAAAATGACATGGTAGTGGCACAACTGAGATGATGATGTCCCCTGCTGCCAGAGTTGCCTGACTGGGCTTGGACTGGTGGTGGGGCTGCATCTGAAAGCTATCTGGAAACTTGCAGTTGTCAGCCCCTGGATTGAAATGTGAGGTGTTGTCAGTTTCTGACACATACCATATTTCTTTTTAGCTTTTTGGTTGGTGTTTAGCAGTGAACTGTTGGTGTGAGATGCCTGCATGGGTCTATCCCGTATCCTGAAGGTATGAATAAAATATTGCCAAGTTTACATAATCCTTCAGCTTTAAGTGAGAGGAGCAGAAACTGTTGGGGTTTTTGTCTTGTTTATTTTTGCTTTTTCTTTTGGATATTCCACACTGTTTTAAGGTGTAAAACGGATGTGGCATTGACAGTGTTATCCCTGGTATCAGGTGCTTTCCTGCTGTCCTCCTGAAGCCTATTCAGAGTTTTCCAGGTGGCAGGTGCCCTGGGTCCAGAGGACTCTCCTAGCAGGTGTAGCTTCTCAGGTTGGACTGCTCTGTGTTCCTTTCAGCTTATCTCCCTGTTCCCCTGTGGTTTCAGTTCAGGTTTTCATGCTTTTGTTTCTTTACTCCCATCTTGGCACCAGGCGTGGTTGTCAGGGCAGAGCTCGTGAATGAAGTGCAGGACAAGGGGCAGTGGTTTTAAACTGAAAGAGGGGAGATTTTTTGGGTTAGATGTCAGGAAGAAATTCTTCCCCATGAGGGCAGGAAGGCACTGGCCCAGGTTGCCCAGGGAAGCTGTGGCTGCCCCATCCCTGGCAGTGTTGAAGGGCAGGTTGGATGGGGCTTGGAGCAGCCTGGGCTGGTGGGAGGTGTCCCTGCCCATGGCAGGGGGGTTGGAACCTGATGATCTTTAAGCTCCCTTCCAACCTAAACCAATCTCTATGAAGTGTGGGCATAGGCATGTCTTCCTGGGTGGAGTTCCATATCTTTAATAAATGTAAGGATATTTTCCACTAACAGCTTAGACTGTTATGTCTAATAGTACAAGGGAAAAATAGTTTCCCTGTAAATGGTGACAATCTACTTTCCCTGATAGGTTGATAAATGTTAGTGGTTTTAATGATGTAGGTGTAATACAGAATCTTTAGTACAAAAGCAGGAACCTGTAAAAAGTTGAAAAATACTTAAAAGGAAGTGACCCTCCTGGTAGTTGAATGTGCAAGATAGGCAGGGAAACATTATCCTGTCTAGAAATGGGTACTTTGCACTTGGCAGTTTTTACTTGAGGGACAGCCAGTTTAAAGAGCTGAGTGGGGATGCCTGGGCCTCCACACTGGGTACATGTGCCTGTGGGCAGTGTAGGAGTGGTTTGTTTTCACATTAAAACTCCTACTTTTCCCAACACCAGTTATTCTGCCAGCAGGGTCTGTCAGCTGTTTGCATTGCACTCCAGTCTTCCAGCTGTGGTGAGAAACTTCAAGCCATTTTGATGAAGTTTAAGAGAAACTCAGAATTTCAGATCTTTGGCAATGGCAGAAAATGCTTTTCAGCTGCTTTGAAGGTTTTTAGCTTTCCTGTTTACTTTTTGTGTTCAACAGAAGAGTCATAAGATGACAGGAAAGGCTCCAGGTTCTGTTTGCAAAGTACCCATCACTTTTTAGACCTTCTTGCTTGCAAAATGTATTGACAACCAGTTCCTCAGGAGAAAATAGTTTTATGAAAACTAAGAAGGATTGATGAAAACCTCATGTACTTCTGCCACCAGAAGCTTGCAGATTGGATATTGTCTGCAAATTATACCTCCTTTCTTGTTATTGACACCACACTTCAGGCTGTGAGTGAAGCTTCCTTGATTTGGGGAAAGCTCCACAAATATTGTCAGTGCACATGAGGCTGCTTGAAAAAAATTAAGCCTTAAAAACATGAAGCTCAGGCTGCCATCAGCCCTTCTCCAGCCAGACTTGAATAGTCTGGAGATTGTTCTACAAATTACCCAGCGGATTTGAATCTCTTCTGTGCTGTTGGAAGCTTCAGCCCAGCAGAGGAGTCTTTTCCCCTTGAATGAGCTCTGTGTAGGTTGGAGGGAATGCAGCAAAAGGCTGGAGCAATCAGGATTGTGGAGAAGGTGTGTGGAATAATAAGTGACACACCAAGTGAGCTTGTCATATGCTGCAACTTTTCTCTTTTGCAAAGGAGGAGAAGTGGGTTTTCTGCTAGCTCGAAGCCACTGTTTTTATGACTGCTGTTTGTTTCTCTGAAGCAGGATGATTTTGGGGGGAAACTTGACATAAATAGTAATTGGTTTTATCACTAAGAAGTACCTTTAACATTGTGTTTGTCAGTACTAGCACAATATGGAATCTGAATAATAATTAGACATCATAGTATCTATTACCAAGCCATGATTGTTTATAAATGGGAATGTCATCCTTTGAGAGTCTTTTTAGTAGGTGCCAGGCAGGGTGTTTGTGTGTGCTGGAATGGAAGTTTTTAGCTGCAGACATTCTCCAGGGCCTTGATTGCCAAATCTGACAAGCTCAAGTGAGCGTTCATTTGCATAATAAAGACTGAAGAATCAGAGTGAAATTCATCCCAATGTCATCCTGCTTGTCCTTGGGATTCTACTCTCTGTTAAAACAAACAAAAAACAAACTAGGGTCGTACTGCTGAGTTGCCATAAAGCAAAATGTGTTCATGTGAGTGAGATTAATAACAGCATTGGTATTTGGGGGTAGAAAGATGTCATTTACCTGCAGGATTTGGCTAAAAAGGACATATCATTTAGTGGAAAAGGAACTAGGAGGCATTTGAAGCCAAGATTGTGTGGCACTGCTGCATTTGAGAGAGTTCCTGCATCAAAGTGGTGTGACTTTTGACACCTCCATGCTGAGTCTTACGCGAAATAGCTGAATGCTTTTCTGAGGCTGAACAGCAAAATAAAATGTATGGCATCTCAGCTAATTAGTTTGTTCAAACTGTTAAAAAAATTCCTGCAAATGCACAGGAAAGCCTTTTGTTTTTCAGCGATTCATAGACATCCACGTGGAAGGGCTCATGGAAACAGCCAGAAGACTCTAGTGCAAACCTGGAAGTCATTTTGCACATTTTCTATTAAATTGGTGGATTTTTTTCCTTTGGAAAAAATTGACTGTAGGTTGCCCTTGGCTTTCAGGACTATCCTGCAACTCTGAAGGTTTGTATTCCCTTTTTTAACCCCCCTGCAGAGGTCAGTGGGTGCAGGCTGGACACAAGGTCATCAACATCCACACTCAGAGCAGCTGCTGTCGCTAATTAGATCTTGCTCATTGGTCCCTCTTCTGGCTTCTTTGACTCATTGGAAACTTTTTTCACTATAAATATTGCCAGGATTTAATTAAAGCGTTATATAATCCAATAATTTTTTAATGTGGATATGAATCTCTTTGAATGGTGTGGTCTGACTTGGTTGTTCGAGCGCTGTTAGAAGCTGGAAGCAAATGAGCAGCATTTAACTCCTGAATGGCTCAGTTTGCTGCCCTTACAGTGCCAGCTGTGGCTGCCCAGCTTTTTCTTTCTTTTCCTTCCCTCTTAAACTTCTGTCAGTTTGCAGCAGGACCATCTGACCCGACCCAGTGCAGCTCCTTGTCCCTCCCTTCTTGCAGAGCCAGGGCTGGTGCCACCAACTCTCCCACCAAGGGAAGGCAGCACTCACATGAAACTTGACCAAAACATTGTCCAGCCAAAAAGCTTTTAAGAGGAGGACAAGTTTTGGTTAGATAAGTCTCCTAATCTTCAATAAGGAAATAGAATTAAATTCTAAGTAAAACTTGTTAAAGCTTGCAGGAATAAGTGTAATGCTGACCCCTAATTCACAACTGTCCCCCTTTTTTAATAAGGGCTTGTCAATCAATAGGAGTGTTGCCACTGTCTGTGCTCATGAAGGCAGCACTGTTCATGGTGGTGGTGTGTGCTGAGCATCTTCTCACCTAGGAGGGAGGACAGGGCAGTGTTTGACACCTCTCTGCCTCAGGAGAAAAGCTGTCCTTGTGCTGCCTCATTATTCCTGGAAGAAATTGGCTTGGCATTTCAGTGACTTCCTTTTCTGTGGGTTGCACAGCTCGCTCTGCACTGTTAGGTAATCTTAAATCTAATCATCTGGTGAATATTTTGATATGCACAGCACCTACTTGTACACTGAGACTGCAGCACTGCAAGACATGGGGAAAAAATCTGGAAAATGTTCTTTTTTATGAATTTAAGCAGCAGCCTGTCAAGTTGTGTTGTGGAACTGCAGTGCTCAGCAACACGTTTTGATACATGATGCTGAAGGAATAGGTTTGTAGCATGGTACAGAGTGCTTGCAAGTAGGAAAGCCTGGTGTGTTGTTAGAGGGTGTCTTTTGTTTTGGAAGGGATCATCCTGCTTTCAGAAATACAGTTCTGCTTAGCATCTGGCTTCTTCTACTCCATTTCTAACATGTTTTGGTGTTGGGCAGTAATTAAATGGTTGAAAACCTGCTCTGAGGTGTGTTGTGTTTTTTTTCCATACCTATTTCAAAGTTGCTGTGTACAAATAATTGCTGAGCACAGCATGAGACAGGTGAGGGCACAGAACTTCTCTTTGGACCCTTAGGATAAAAACTGTGTTGGATTGTTTTGTTTTCAGAAATTTATATCACTGTATTTAGTCTCCAGAGGCTTTTGTTCCAAGACTGTTGCCAGGTCAGTGTTTTGAGTTGCCTGGATTTGGAGCATTTTTTGCAGTAGTAAATACATGTGACAGGAGCAGAAGGTGTTTAGGTGGTTGGTGTTTTTTTTCCCATGGCAAAACAAAGTCAGTTAGATCTCTAATGCCTTTTTGTTGGAGTTTCACTTCCTTCTCTAAGTAGATTGTCTTACAGTGTATTTTTTTTTACTTAATTATTTTAACTGGGCACTTAAAACATTTAGGCAGAAGCCTGTGTACAGCTTCTAGAAAAAACTACAGTAGTACAAAGGCTGCATTAATACTGCACTCTTTTTTAATACAGTGAAAGTAAGGAATGTTTTCTCTGCCAGTTTCAGGCAAAATAAGTCACTTCTGCACAATGATCATAGCTTGTTGAGATTTTCCTGGAGGGAGTGACCAGTGTAGACCTATTTCACAGCATGTTTATAGTGGCACACATTAGGTGTACTATTTAGGAGTATTATGCCAGCATCATGCAATGAGCTCTTCATGGGTTGGTCCTTTAAAGTCCAGAATCCTGCTTGGGACAAAGTGGAATTAGCTGGGATATGAAGGTCCTCTTGTGTGCAAGACACCCAGTAATTTGCACAGGGAAATACTTCTATATAGATTGCTTTGCTTATGTTCTTTACTGTTTTGTTGGTTTTTAATCATACTTTTATTCAGTTGATTCAACTCATGTGATCAGTGCACCAAGTTGTGCCTTGCATGAAAGAAATAAAGTACTGGGAGGTGCTGGGCTCCTGTTTCACTGCCAGGGTCATTTAAAACCCTTTGCCTTTAGTCACTGTGTGATGAGTCTGGCCAGGGCATCTGACCTCTGGCACATCCACAGGAGGTGCCTCTTGGCAGGAGCTGCCAGCTGGAGGATCCTGCCCCCAGGTATTCCTGAGGAGCCAGCTCATCATGGAAAAGTGTCTCCTAAAGAGGTCTAGGTGGGGTCTTACTCCATGTAGGTGCACATGGGAGCTGCCTGGTAGGTGAGGGAGATGAAGGAATTGATGAGAACAAAATGTTGAGAATATTTATGAAGAGCAAGGAGTGCTTCAAGATAGTAATGAATTAAATTCACCCAGTTTGTTTATGGTGGATGGCTCTTCTTTGTGTGGTGATTCAAAGGTTGCTGTGGTGATTGCTTGACTGTACAGAATTGCAGTTTTTCCTTGCACTTAACTCTGGAAATCCATAGGATGCTGCTGCTTACACATGGCAATTTGCTGTTTATTTTATAATATTTTATTTAGTAAATAACTCCTTCCAGCCATGCAGCCTTCAATCTAATGCCCTCAAGGTCTTTATACTTAACCTCACAAGACCTCCACAGAGGTGATGCTCTCTCAGCAAAACTGATGCATGTGTGTTTGGGCCAAGTTTGTATCGTGGAGCCAGGCAGGAGGTCAGATTCTGTGCTTGGGGATGGGTCTTGGCTCCTCTGAAGTCAACACAAGTGGGTAGGGACTGGGATGAGCAACACTTAAAATCCCACAAAACAGCACCCCCTCCAAAAAAAAAAAGAAAGCCAGACACTGCCAAGGAAGCCAAAACCCAAGCCCATGCTGATCTCCATCATATGACATCCTGTGTAGTTATTCTGCAGAGAATTCTGCTCTCCAGGATGTGTTGAATTACAAGAACAAAATTCCTTGTGCAGTGTTCTTACCTGAAATCCGAATAAAGCTTCAATCATAAAAGACTTTCTCCATTAAGTGATAAGAGCCCTTTAATAAAAACTTGTCAGTCTTTCATGGTTTAGGAATAATTTAACCATGTTAACTTCTCTTGTTTTAGCCTTTTCATATCAGCAATCTGCCTTATTTGCTACTCCAGTGGAAATAATGAGTTTCAAGGTGGTGTACATGGATCAGTGTTAGGGGGTTCAGCACTTGGCTTCACTTTTGATGGTCTTAAAATGTAACTGTATGAAATGATCCTATTTTAAACTTCATAAAATGTCAATTTGCCTCGTTTTGCTGCTCAGTGCAAGTCGTAATTCTGAGTGGAATGTGCCATGACTCTGCCACGGGCAGGTTGAGGGGTTGGTAGAGGAGTGTGCTGACAGTCTTGAATGGCTTTTGAATCTGCTTGGGGCAAAGAGCTGGTGGGTGTTTCTGTGGGGTTTGTGGCTTGTTCTGTCACCAGCATCATGGTGGAGCTGGGTAGTTCTTCCAGGCTGGGACCTGGGCAGGACGAGGCAGTGGGACAGGTCACTTGGGCTCTGCCAAGGTGAGGCTTGTCTCCTGGAAGGTGAGATGTAAAAGCAGCTGCGTTGAGCAAAAATGGGGTGGAAGAGGCTGTTTTTGGCCTTTCTGACAGGTCTGTTTCCATTTTGAAGGTTAGAGATCTGTGTCACTGATAAAGGTTTCATTCAGGCATTTAATTTAATCTCCTCAAGGATGCTGTATCTGATGGCATTCATTACTGAGCTATCTGTTTAGTCCTGACTGTTAGGTACTTTAATCCTTATTATATGACACAACAAGACAATGAAAATGAACTCCGTGCTGTGTAAAAAGCATTCCTGTGTGTATCTTCCATTTGCTGAACTTCATGAATCCCTTAGTTCTTCTGTTTTAGGAAGGAATGATTATGGATGCTGAGCTGTGACAGGTCATTTCCTTCCTTTACTCACCCTGCTGGGAGTGCTGGGGGCATTTGCATACACCCAAAACAAAGCAGGGGGATAGGTCTTGTTTGGCTGTTGCTTTGGATATATTTAAATATATATATATATATTTGCTTTCATTTGAGTGGGTGGAGCATTTTTTCTTTTACTGTACATTGATAACTGCTGGGAAGCTTGAGGCTGCCTGTGGATAGAATTTTTCTTAGAGAAAATGCATATTTTTTTTCTTCTATGTTGCTTTGTTCTGGTTCTGAAGATGCAGGTGTTCAAGGAAAGCATGAGGCTCTTTCTACTTGGGGGATTTCTTCCCCCTGTCTTTTAACTGCTGGTTCTGTTGTCTTTTATGCTTGAAATAAGTTTCTTTGGGGACGTTCTGTAGGTACAGAAGTTGCTCTGACATTTTGAGGGGGTACTGAACAAAAAGAAAGAAGAAAAGAAATCAGGGTTGGAACCACAAATGAGACAAGGCAGCTGCTTCAGTGGGAAGTGCTGTTTGTCTTGTGCTGAGCCTTATGGCAGGATGGCACAGCTGAGTCTCAGAGAGAAGAGAATCTGCTTCCCCACAAGCAGATCATGCATCTCCAATGTAACTTCTAAATTAAACTGGCCTGAGTGAATTGCTTGTTAAAGCCAGGCCATGGCACTAGCAGGAAAAAAATGTATCAGTAACATGGGCTGAAATGACTCACTTGGGAAGTGTGATGACTGCAAATTCTTTCAGGCAATACTGCAGAAAGGTCCTCTTATAAAACCTGAAATTTCAGGTATTTTATAGATATTTTACATATTGGCTGTGGATTCAGTTACAATTTTCTTTTTCGTTTATCTAATTATAGCAGTTTGAAGATGTTTTCTGTATTTCTGGGCAGACATCTGGGACCACAGAGGGGCAGTGACTTGCTTCTGAATGCTCAGAGAAGGGGCTGAGTTTGAGCAACAGAAGCATTTTGGGATGGCCAGGAGGGTTTTGGGGTGAAGTGCTGAGGTTGGAGAGAGGGAGCTTGGGTTCAACTGAGCCTTTTCTGCTGCAAGAAGCAGCTGCACCAGCACCTTTGCCACCTGTAATGCCCTTGTAGCTGTCTGAAGATGGTAGGTTGTTGTCTTTAGGCCAGGCAGCTGCATTCCTCTGGTCTTTCCTGGTTGTTTCCTCCTTGCTGCTCTCCTGCTTTTTGTAAACAATGAGGGGATGGCCATTTCTAAAATAAAACTTAAAAAAAAAAAGGCCAGCAATTCTAAGAGTAGCAGTTAATAGTCTGTATCTTTTATAATATTGTAAGATACAATTAAAACCTTCTGCCAGAATGAAGCTGTAATTGCTAATGTGAGTTACTATACCAAGGAGACCTACAACAAGGAAGCATCAGGCACTGGGTGGCAGTTTGGAGCTCCCAGCTCTGTATTTTCAAAATCCTGCTGCTTTTATAATCAGAATTGTTACGCCATAAATGTGGAAAAAAAGAAGGAAAAAACCTTCCTGATGATCACACAGGGTACAGTTACAGCAAGTCCTTGGAACAGGGTAAGCAGATAAATGCTACCATCACCTCCGTTGGTGAGTACTAATTTTAGCTCACAAATACCTGCACACCCACATCCTTTGATGCTGTTGCCAACCCCATCAGGCTGCACCACTGTCACCTGCCTTCCCAGCCATCACTGGAGGGTTTCTCTGGCTGTAGTTCCTGTTGCTTAATGCAAGTCCAGGCATCAGAAACTATCTTCATAAGGATGCATCTCACTTTGGAGCCCTCTGCCATGGAGATGCAGAAGAAAATCTTGAAAGAGGAGGCTTTGTTTCATAAGCTTGCAGAAGGATTGGACTTGTGGATGAAAAGTCTCCAGTTGATGGCAGGAGCTGGTCAGGAGGTGACTTGAGTTGCTTATAAGCAAGTTATGAAAGTAATTTGCAGATCATCAGTGTGTTCGTTTGTTGGATGGTTCTGCCCTCATGTTCTAGCCTATGCACTCAGTCCACAGGGTGCTTGGTCTTCCTCGTGATGGAGTGATATAAATACATGAAGAAAATGATACAGATGTCAGATGAAGTCCAACAATAGAGCAGCAGATCTCGTTGTAAGATCTGGCAGTGGGACCAGCTCTCTTTGGAGCTCAGGGGCAGCGTTTCGGTCTGTTCGCTCCAGTCGCCTCTCGAGTTTTGTGAGTTACAACTCAGCTGCTCCCCGTTGGGCTGAAGACTGGGGACAAAGAGAACTTGTCATAGCCCAGCAGTGTTTGTGAGAGGGCTGGAGACCTTCTCACGGGGTGGGGCAGTTTGGCTGTTGGGCAGTTGAGCTGCTGGTCCTGGCTGAAGCGCAAAGGTGAAACGGGGGAGGCTGAGCCCTCTGTGGGGGTGACTGGAGGTGTTTTTAAGGGTGCCTTTTGTGGGTGTTGGGTGAAAGCTGCTGGGCAGGCAAGGCTTTTATCTGCTTGTCTCTAAATCATGCAAACAGGGTGGGTATGAAGGCTTTCTCATAGTTGATTTCCTGTCTGCACCTTCTAGCGATAGGACGAGAAGAAATGGCTGTAAGTTTTGCCAGGGGTGGTTTAGGTTGGGTGTGAGGAAAAATGTCTTCAGTGAGTGAGTGGTGAGGGCTTGGAACCCTGGGCTGCCTGGGGAGGAGGTGGAGTCGCCATCCCTGGAGGTGTTCAAGAAGTGTTTAGATGTGGTGCTTCGGGATGTAGTTTAGTGGTTGTGGTAGTTGGATTATGGTTGGAATTGATGGTCTTTGCAGGTCTCTTCCCACCTTCATGATTCTATGATTCTGCAAGGCCTGCAGATGGACAGGCTGGGAGAAGTGCTGCCCGTGTCCCCTCCACAGATGGGAAAGAGGGAAGGAGCACCACAGAAGGTGTGGTGGCAGACACAGTGTTTGCTCTCCTGGCAATGCTGGGTTGGAAAGGCAGCACTTGGGTTTTACCCTGCAAACGGAGGGGCTGGCAGTGAGATCTGCCCAAGTACTGCTGGGGATCCCCTGGTGATGATAATCCCCTCAGGCATTCCTCCTCCCAGGGCTGCTGGGGCCATCTGTGGTGGGTGCAGGTGGGGACAGTGGGCACTGGCTGAGGGAGCAGGAGGGGACAGATGGATGGGGATGTGCTGGGCTTGGGAGACGCTCTTGTCATCTGCCTCTGATCTGGTTCTTCAGCACATGGACCTTCTGCTGAGCAATTAGGGGCTCCTTGCACTGGCAAAGTTGTTAGGGGATTCATTATTACGACATCATGTAGTTGCCAGGTTACATGGGGAGAAGGTTAAAAGGAAAAAAAAAAGGGCAATCTGTTAGGAAGAAATTTTCTTCCAGGCAACAGGCTGATGTGTTGTGTGTGTAACCTGGTGTTTGTGTCCCCGTGAGTGCTCAGAGCCCTGCTGGGCTTCAGAGGAGGGAAGGGCTGAAAATGAACGGGTCCTTTTTAGCCTTGGCAGTTCTGGAGTCAGGCCTTGAGTGCCCCTGTCCATCCTACCCTCCAGCAAAGTGTGCAAGAAGAGGGGAGGCCAGGGCAAAGGACCATCTGTCCTTCTCCTCTCCCTCAAGGTGCTGTCCTTGGATCTCATTAGCACTGAGTTATTTCTGGGTATGTTGGCTGCCACAGAAGGGTTCACTCTGAAGTCATTTCCCAAAGTGGCATCAGATTCTTCATCTCCTGCTAAGGTGCTTTCCTGAGCACACAATCCCCCTGCTTCAGGTATGTCAGGTAGGTCTGCAGTGTTACCTTCTTGTCATCTGGAGACATGGACAGCTCGGAGAGCAGCAGGGCCTGCCCACAGCTCCTGGCTCTCCTGGCTCCACGGTCATGAAACTTAGTAAAGGGAAACGAGGAGAAGGAAGGGGAAGGCAGTACAAGTCTGTCTGCCCAGGCAGCTTGGGAGCACTGAATAAACACAAGAGCCCAGCAGCTCTAGAGGGATGGGATGAAGTGATCAGTTTTCCCCCTGCAGGCAGGGCAGTGGGTGTCTGCTGAGTGCTCAGCTGTGCTGGGGCAGGACTGTGAGCCAGGAGCACCAGGGTGTCCTGCATTGCCAGGTTCCTGTGCCTTGGGCCGAGCACTGCAAGAAGAGTTGGGATAATTTGGGTCAGTTTGCTTGTGCCTGAGCCCTCCTGGTGATGGGGCTGCTGTGGTTGGGTCTGGGTGGCCAGTCCAAAGCCCCCTTCCCTGGGTCTGGCAGCCCCACGTGCAGCCACCCCTTGGGTCCTGCTGCTGCACAGGGCAGATGGGGCTCAGATTCCTGGTTTGTGTCAGCCCCTGAAAGCCAAGAATAATATTTTACAGGCTTAGAGGAGCAGTTTGAGGCTCATTCACGCTGGGAAATGTTATCTGCTCTTGTGAGGAGAAAAAACACTAGCCTTCTGATGAAACAAAAAGGATCTAAATGCATTTTAATTTAGTTTTCAACCTTTGGGTTTTAATTTATTGCTATTCTGAAACCTTTTGAAACAAGTCTACAGCTGCTTTGTGCTGCTCTGTGGTAATTCAGAGCTCTTTGTGCCTGATTTCATTGTGCTGATGTGAAGGTCCCCTGGACATCACAGCTTTAGTCAGTATTTCTTCCCTGCTCTTGCAGGAGTTTGTTCTTAAAGGGGTTCTTTTCAGGGAACACTAGTAATTACTCTCACTTGTTGTATGTTTGTTACTTGTAAATGTAGTTTATGGAGCTGAGGGGTTTAAATTTGCTTGAAGTCTTTTAATCTCTGGACCCTCTGCTTTGTGCTGCCGTGATTATGATGGTAACACATCCATTAATTTAGCTAATGCTTTACAAAACTGACAGTTTCCTCATCTGTTGCAGCCACAGATAACTGCAGAAACACACACAAGATGTCACACCCCCACAGAACCTCTTCAGAAGAATAAACATATTTATGTATCCTCTAAGTGCCTGCTGTCTGTTTTCCTGCAGCCCTCATGCTGTGCTGGAAATAGATGGGGCTGAATTTTAGAAGCACATGTTTAAAACATAATTAAACTGAGTTTGTATAGAAATTTCTTTTCTTTTTTTTTTCCAATTTTTTCCCTTTATTCTTTTTTTCTTTGTGCTTTGTCTGGGCTTGCCCCACACGTGCTCCCTCATGCTGATGCTCTGACTGTGAAGCTCCCTTTGCTTTCGAGGTCATCACTTCTGGGCTCTGATCAGCTTTGACTACTGGGTTTCTATTTTTGCCTCTTACAAATTTGTTTTTGTTGACAGCACACTTCCCTGTCCCTCTTCTGTCTCACTTGATTCATTTTTGCCTCTGTAATCCTTCAAATCTTCTTTGCTTATTCTTCATGGATCTATTCTTCCCCCCCTACTTTTTTATGTAAACTAGGTTAATACCCTGTGGAATTGTTAATATTTTACCTCTGATTTCTTGGTGTGCTGTGGGGTTTTTGCTTGCCACTTTATGGCCATTTGTGATGCTGGCACTTGTTTCCCCACCCCAGGGACTCCCAAGTGGGAGATGAGCCTGTAAGGAAGGGTCACGTATCTTGTGTTGCTGAGATGATCTAGTTGGAGGGAAAAGGACAAACTTTCCCAGCACCCAGTGTGACCTGAGGAAGGTCCATCTGAGCCAATGGGATCTCTCCTCAGCCCTTGTTATGAGAAGCTTATTGGAAGTAAAACCAACCAGCAATAAACTCTTTTTTTTGGGGGTATCTCTAGGCAGCCCCATCATTCTCATTCAGGCAGGTTCTGTGTGTGATGAGCAACTGCTCTTCAGCTTTTAAAACCTGATGGGCAGCAGTGAGTTGGTAATCAAACAGCATCCCTGCTTCTCCTGCCTCAGAATCCCCCCAGGCACTGTTCACAGGGGCAGCAGGGATCCTGCCTTTATTCCCTGGCTTAGCCAAGAAGCAAATGTGTGCTGGGAGGTGACACAAAATGAAATTGCAGCTCAGCACCAAGTCCTTTTGAGGACTCCAGTACAGCACTGCTGACCACCTGGTTTTCTGGGGGGAACCAGGTGCCCTTGGGAGGAGCCTTTCCCTGGAGGAAGGCTTTCTCAACCTTCAGTGGGTAAATTTAAATTAATCCCACCCCAACTTCATTTGGGGTCTAATAAGATCTAATTATCACTGGCTGTTCTCCTAATAAGCAGCCCATGTTGTTTTTTTCCCCACCTGGAGACAAGCTGGTATCTTTGTGCTGGAAATAAAAGGGAACTGTCTTCTGCAAACCCAGACTCTGCAAGGGGTACAGGAAGGCTCTTTAAGTTTTAAATTTAGGAAGCAATTTGGTACTTTCTCTGCTCTCAGGAGAGAGTGGTCAGTGTTACTTTATTCTGAAATGTTTATCTTGGTGACCTGTGGGACAGAAAATGTGTGCAAATGGAAGGCACAATTTCATGCTTAACTTGTTTCAGTAGGGGACTGGAAGTTGTTTTGCCATAAATATTTTGTTTATATATGTGTATATATATATATTTAAAGGTAATGCTTGTCTGATACCAAAATGAGGAAGGTCGTAGAGCTTGAGAAATAAATACTTGTCTTCCCAAAATTCATCACCTCTTAAACTCAGGCAAAGTCCAGAGCAGAGGTATTTTCTGTGCCTGCTCTTTGGCAATTTTTGTTTAACTTCAGCTTCTTCTTATCTTTATTGCAGCGACAAATTAGAGTTAAGGGATGGTTTTGTACAGTGGGTGGTTCTGCTGAAGTAACAGAGTGGGCCCTTCCTGGGCTCACAGTGAGCGCTGCTGTGTCCTGCATCTCACTAGGTGATGGTGGTGGTACCTGTGCTAGTATTTCCATACAGTTCAAGTGCTACAGAGGGTTCAGGACCTCACTCCCAAGTGCCTGGATCTCTCAAGTCCACGTGTTTCTCTCTGTAGGTGTAGGATGGGTGTATTTCTCCCTGTGCCCCATTTCATTGTCCCTCTTGAGCAGTTTGATTGCTCTTCTGAGGGCAGGGATGAAGTTGGTGCAAACTCCGCTGGAATTCAGGAGCTGCTGTTTTTAGTTGTTTGTTGTGGTGGTGTTTGTTTGGTTTTTTTTTTTCTCTGCCTGAAATTCATACAAATAGTGTCTCCTGCCCCATTTTTAGGGGAGGAGATGACTCCAGCCTGGCCATGGCAGATGAACCTGAGGCTGGGGTAGGTCCTTGCCTGTGCTGGCAGCGCTGTGACCAGGGTGTGTGTCGCGTCTCACCTGCCTGTGCTGAGTTACTGTCCTGGCCAGAAGGAACAGGCCCGTTTGAAGTGGGGCTGTTGGCCTGTTGGCATGAAAAGGAGAGGCAAAAGCAGTGAGGTGAAGCCTGCTCTCCCACTGCAGGCCTCCTCTCTGCTCCCCCTCCTGCTGGCTGTGCCACCAGCTGCGCTGGCAAGAGACAAACTGCCCATGGAGTTATCTATGTGAAAAACTACAGCATGCCTGACTCCCAGGGACATTCTGCTTTGCTCTTCCAACAAAGGAGAAGGGGATCAAGTGCAATGACATTTGTATTTTGTTTGCTTCTTTTTGCCCTGGGCACCTTCAGGATGCAGTCTCTCCTGGCTGAACTTCACTTGTCCCTGTCTTTCTGGACTGCTTACTTGGCTGGTGTATGTAGATGGGAAATGATGGATTAAGGCAGTCAATGATGGGATGTGTTGCTGTTATGAAAAGGATAATCTGGTCTTTCTTCATCCTTAGACAGCTTTTTCTAATAGGATTAAGATGGATGTGTGTGGCCTGAAAGCTGGTGTTTAACCTTTGATGCAAATAATAGAACCTGCAGAATTTAATGTCTGCAAGGTAAAAAAGCACCTGGTATTCTACAGATCATCCTTTTCTCCTTTAAGACCAAATCAGATGTGACTTTGTATCAGCTTGGCCCTTGACCTCATGATTAATTTGGGAATGGATGGTGATGGTTTTGACTGTGGGAGTTCCTCAGGAGGTGCCCTGATGGCACCACCACAGGCACTGGTGCTGCTTCAGGAGTCCATTATAAATTCTCCACATGCTTCTACTCCAGTCTTTAAATGTTTTTCCATATTTCTGAATAATAAGCCGTGCTAAAATTGTACCACACAGCTATGAATCTGCTTTCATTTCTCCTTGCCTTTAATTAGAAACGAGATAATTTCTTTCAAGGTTGTTTTCAGCATCCGGCTGTTTTTGTGTTTTCCTTCCGACTTACAAATCCTGGTGCATGATCACATTACCTCTTGCTGGGAAGAGACTAATTAGACTAATGTCTGATTTTGCACGAAGCATAACCTGCCTGGAGGAGAGAGCTGCATGTCCTTGGGGCTCTAGACCCTGTGGAAATCCACACTTCCCTCTTAGCTTACTGCTGTTGTTGGAGTTTGGGCACCCTTGGGCAGGGAAGAGCAGCTCTGGAGGGTGGGAGTGGTGGATCCCCAGCTGAATGAGCCAACCTGAGGGGAGAGGATCCTGTGCAAACCCTGTGAACTTCTGCAGGGCTCACTGGGCACCTGCTGCTGCTCTCTCCCACCAGGAGACAGATAGCAGCTCCAGTTCCAGGCTGGAACAACTTGGCTTTAACCAGCAAGACCAGTGTGTTCAAAGAAAGTGAGGGTTTTGTCACAGTTGAAACCCCAGTGGCTTCACTGGGTACTTTTGTCTCTCTTGCTTCATCTGCTTGTGGATTAACAGCGTGGCTTGCATCAGGAGCTGCTGTCACAGAACCACAGAGTGGTGGGGTTGGAAGGGACCACTGGAGATCATCCAGTCCAACCCCCTCCTAGAGCAGGATCCCCTAGAGCAGATCCCACAGGAACACATCCAGGTTTGGAATGTCGGCAGGGATGGAGCCTCCACAGCCTCCCTGGGCAGCCTGTCCCAGGGCTCTGTCACCTTCAGAGTGAGGAAGCATTTTCTTATATTTAGGTTAAACCTCCTGTGCTCCAGTTGGTGCCCATTGCCCCTTGTTGTGTCTTTGCTGAGTGACTTTGCAAACGAGCAGAATTAGCAGCTGGTTACTCTGGGCTACATGAACAAAGTCACTGCCCAGAACGTAAGAACCACGGGTATTTATTTGATTTATTACTTATTATTTTATAGTTATTTGCTTAGTCATGGGGTGCAAGTCCAGAAATTGACAACTTGGAGTCCAGAATTCCAAAGGGGTCCCTTCCTGGACCAGTGGGATCAACTGCCTATGGAAACTGGCAACCTTCCCTTCCTCATCAATCCTGAGTTGCAATAACTCATGTCATGCTGGTACAGGACTTACTGCAGCCTGCACAACTTAGTGAGTTTCAACTAGTTGTAAGAAGATGATTTATTACCAAGCAGACACCATGATTTAAGTCAACAGGCCCTGACAGGGAAATGTGGGTTTTTTTGATGATGTTAAACTTTTCAGTAGCTTTTCTTTGGAGACAAATTGAACTGTGATTCTTTTAGGTAAAGAAAGATTTAGGTTTGTATTTAATTTCCATTACACTTAATAAAGTACAGTATTTTCCCCATCTGTAAATGGATGCAAGTGTGGAGTATGACTTTTTCAAGGAGAAAGGAGGTTTCTTAAGCAAGTAACTTAAGGCTTGTTCACCAGGCAGTGGCTCCTCAGAAAGAAGCTCTTTCCTGTTTTCTTCCAGTGAAATTCCATTTTCTGGGCTAGCCCAAAGCCTCTGTGCACAAGTGATTGATGCCTGCTGCTGAAATGGGAGTTAATGACCCAGCCAGCCTGGTACCAAGTACCAGTGAGTGACAGGAGCCACTCTTGCTTGGGGGTGAGGATGATGTTTTCAGCATCCCTCCTGCTTCCCATGAGGGGCCCAGTGGGCAGGGGGGCCTGGCCCCCCAGCCTGGGGGGGCTCACAAAGCAAGGAAGATGTTTCTCACTCCAAACATGTGCCTTGTTTCAATACAGGAACTTGAAGATGTTTTTCACTCCAAACATGTGCCTTGTTTCAATACAGCATGGCAGACTGAAAACATGGGGTTGTTCTGCCCTCCAGGAAGGCAGCACAGAGCAGCAGCAAGGAGGAATCTTTAGGAGAAGATTTACTGAAGATAAGTGTAAAGAAATTCAGGTAGTTATTAAACATTGTCTTTTTCATGAATGTGGAAAAAGAAAACCTTTTAATGAAGGCAGACAAAATGCTGAGATGGAAAAACTGGATGTCAGCAGTGGTTTTACTTTAGTAAGGCACCTTTAAATACCAGAATGCCAGCCAAGGGGGTCAGGGAACCTTTAAAAAAGGAAGAATAAATGAAATGTCTCTTACCTGAATTCCATTCAGTTACTCTCTGCTTAATTTTATTTTGCAGAAGGCTGGTTTGGCTGTCACTGTTAATCTTGCAGTGGTTACTCTACCTTCACTTGAATATTTTTGGCTTTGTTTGTGATGGTGGTTTTTAAAGATTCTCCAAGAACTCCTGCTGCAGCAAAAACTGGCCCAAACTTCCTTACCTGTTTACCCCAGGTCTGTGCAGGCTGGTAGAGCTACAAGCAGTGGTTCCATGGAGTGTAGGCAGTGCCATTAGAGCAGCATGAAGTGTATTTGTGAAGAGCATCCATGGTGTGGTGCCCATGGTGGGCAGGGGGAGCACGTGAGGGACCCCTTGAGCGAGGGTGTCCCTTGCTGAGCATCAGGAGCTTCTGAGATGTGGGCTGATGCCCTGCTGGCTCTTCCCACGTGCTTTTGCTGGGATAGGGACTTTGGACAAAGGCTTGTAGGGAGAGGACAAGGTGGGATGAATCAAAACTGGAAGAGGGGAGACTTAGGTGAGACATGAGGAGGAAATTCTTTGGTGTGAGGATGGTGAGACTATTGGCCCAGGCTGCCCAGGGAAGCTGTGGCTGCCCCATCCCTGGGGGTGTTGAAGGGCAGGTTGGATGGGGCTTGGAGCAGCCTGGGCTGGTGGGAGGTGTCCCTGCCCATGCAGGGGGTGGGACTGGATGAGCTTTAAGGTCCCTTCCCACCCAAACCATTCTATGATTCTATGAAACCATTTGCCAATGGAACTGGGAGTACTGTGTCTGCAGTTTCCTCCCTCAGGGCTGATAATGCAGATTTTTCAGGGGCTGAGGTTCCCCACTGCCTCTCCTCAGCCTTTCCAGAGCTCCACTGATCACCTGGTACTGGGGTTTTCACTGTGCTTCATCCTCTGCTTTATCTTTGTCATTATCGTGGAGAATTCAAGCAAGCAACGTCTGGAGATGCTGTATTTGTTTTGAAAAGGATATGGGCCTTTCATTGTCACAGTCAAAAAGATACTGCTTAGTAACTAATTAGATCTTGGGAAGAGGATGGGCTGGAGTGGATAATCTTTTTTCTTTTTTGGTGCTCTTGAAAAACAGTTTGCTCAGTATCTCTGGTTTCTTAAGTTTGTAATACAGCTAATTTGTTAAAATGAACAGTTCTGCTTCTGAACAACATTGGGTAAGTATGATATTTAATCAGACTTTGAATTTGAGTCAAAATCTAGCAGTAGCTGTTACTGCAGTGTAATAACCAAGGTCAGGAGCTGTGGAGACCTGTGAACTTTAGATGGCATCGTGTCACTGTCTGTAGGTTTCTCATGAGTTTATGAAGAACGTTCATGTATTTTTTTGATGAGAAGATGCCTCTTTCCAGATGTCTCTCAGAAATGGCAGCCAGTGTCTACAAGTAGATTCCCCACCCATCCTGAACATTTGGTGTGTTATTCTTTTAAATCTGCTGTTGACTTTATTCTCTCACTCCAGAGCTCCTTGTCCCTCTTTAGGCTCTGCCTTGAGGCTGTCAGGGGCAGAGCCAGTGCAGGCTGGTACATCTCTAGACAACACGTGTAACAGAAATGCTAAAAATAAATGTATTTATGACAGAAGTTACAATGAGTTGTGATGCTTTTAGTACTGGAAAGCAACACTCATTTTTTTTCAGAATCATGGAACTCTTATGTTGAGAAATACTGTGAAGCAAATGATCTATTTAATGATGTTGATGACAACTTTAGAGGATTTATTGCTGCAATATAATTAAAACTAGAATTCTTTATGTTCTGGGTTAAGATGGGTCTGTGTGTAGTTCTGAGCAGCAGAGATAGATCATGGAAATGGCAAAGGGCTGTGAATTGATCCTTCAGTTTATATTGGATTCTGCAGGGAGTTTATGGCAAAAAAAATATTTGGGATAAATCATCAGGATTATACTGAGATTCTTATATCCACTGTGGAGATGGCACTGAGAGAGAATTATTTTTCAGGATTCAGGTTTGAAAGAAAAAACAACAAACCAGGCCAACAAAAACCCCTCAAAAGCCCCAGCCTGACTAGTAAAAGGTTTCTGTGCTTGGGGCAGGGCTGCAGGGAGGAATGGGGTGGCAGGGCCAGAGGTGGGGCTGTGGCACAGCAGCTCAGGGCTGCCCCTGGGGACAGGGAAGGCA
>NW_009953793.1:51975-78800 GCF_000747805.2 Chaetura pelagica
GGAATGCTCCTTAGCTTCAGTGTGCTCTCCCTCTGAGGCCAGAGGGAATGCTGCCAGGGCTCCTCCTGAGTGTTGGGTAGCTGGTGGCACGTGTCAGCCTTGGTGGCAGGGCTGGAGGGATCAGGCTGCATGGCCTCCAGTTGGTGGCTCCAGCAAAACCATTGGGAAGAGAGGGACTGTCCTGAGCAGCCTAGTGGTGAGGGAAAAGGAGAGAAGAGGAAATAAGCAGTGAAAATAATGCTTTGAGCTGGGATGTTATCCAAGTAACTGAATGGCAAACCAGAGTGAAATCCCAGAGCTGGGTTTTGTGCAGGAGACTGGGGGCTTTCCAGGAGGGCAGTGCCTGCCCATGGAGCATCTCCTGTGCAGCTCCTGCCAGCAGGGATCCCCTGCCTTCTGCTGGGCAACCAAACAGCAACATGACATGGCCTAGAACAGCTGCTTGTGTGATCTCTCTTCCCTGAACATTGACGGGCAGGAGAAGGAACACCCAAGGAAGTTATTCCTTGTATTGTATGTATTGTATTGTATTGTATCCTTATTGTATGACAATGGTTTGTTAAAAAAACAACCAAACAAACCAAAAAACACAACCCCAAAGCTTTTGTTCTGTCATCTTCGTGATGAGTTACTGGTTGGAGTTGAAAACCTGCTGTTCTCTTGTGTGAAACTATACCAAGAGGATGTTTAGTAACTACCAAGGCACTGTTATTTAGAAAATAAGATTGTGTCCTGTAGCCACGTTTATGGGGAGCTACAAGCTGTTGGTTTTTAAGCAGTGGGGCTGTTGGCCCTGAGGGCCAGTGGCAGCCAGCTGCAGGCAGGGCTTGGAGCCTTGGCTTTGTCACCTGCAGCTGGTTGTCATCGCGCTCAGCAACCACCTCCATAACTGGGATTACAGTTTGTCCAGAGAGCTGGTGGTTGGCCCATCCCTGGAGACATTCCAGGTCAGGTTGGGCAGGGCTTCGAGCAGCCTGGTCTAGTTGCAGATGTCCCTGCTCACTGCATGGGGGTTGGAGGTTGGACTAGATGGCCTTGAAAAGTCCCTCTAACCCAAACCATTGGATGATTCATTCTGTGATGCTCCAGGACTGAGGTCTGGGGCCAGTTTCCTGCTTTTCCTGAGAAGCCCAATGCCCATAGCTGGGGCTGGCAGGATGCAGGAGGAGGAAGCTCCTGGAATTTGCAAAACAGCATTAAAATGCACGTGACACCAGACAGGCAGCTGCCTGCTCTGCCTGCTCTCCAGGTCCCAGCCAAGGTGCTACCTGCCTAATTTATATATCCCTGTTTCAATCAAAAGTTCCTTTGTGAAATACATTTCAATTTGTTTGTCACAACTGGAGACAGATTGCCAGTCACTGGGATGTGTTTACCAAGAAGCCTTTCACAGCTTATCTCCTGTGTACTCTGTGTACAGGGATGGCTGAGAAGGCCCTGTGATTAATTGCATGGGCCTTACACCCCTTTAGCTGCTGCCTCCATATTAACATCAGCTTTATCCCCATCTAGTCACTTTTATCTTGCCAAACACCAATCATGTAATTATTTCCTCAGTTTCTTACAAAGCTGGGAATATTTCCTTGCACATTGCTGATGGTCTGGTCACTGCAGAACGAGTGAGATTCAGGCTGACATCAGACCCTGAGTAAAACCAGAGTTTTCTGCTCTCTTGGGCTGTGCAGATGTGGGCTGGTTCCTCCCTGCAGAGGTGGGACAGAAGCCTGTGCTCAGGGCCTGGCACATCCCTGTGGAGGGAGATTTCAGAGGGCAGGCTGCAGTCCCTGCAGTCTGCAGGTCATTTGGAAGCTCTCCAGTCTGATTGGTGTTTTTTGGGGGAAAATGAGGGTTTTTTTACCTGTAATGGAAAAGCATAAAGTGGTATTTCCAGCTTCCCCTGTGGTCCAGTTTCAGGGACACCAAGGAGACCAACAGGTCTTTGGGAAGTTCCCATCCCAGCTCAGCCTGGGCTGGTGGGACACAGAGGGGTGCAGAGGGGTGACCCAGCTCCAGGGCATGGGCCCCACTGCCCCCCATGGAAGGGCTGCCCCTGCCTCTGCAGAACACCTGAGCAGAGGGGTTTGTGACTCAAAACAGAGGTGTGGGGGTATAGGAGGATCAGCAAGGCAGATGAGCATTTGGGGTGAAAAAACCAACCTCCCTCCCCCCCAGAAAAGAAGAAAGCACAGAGGATGAGTCCTTCTGTCTCCCTGTCTTCTGAGTGTTGCCCTGCTTACTTGTGCAGCAGTCCCTGTGCACTGCCTGCTCTGGCTTGTTAAATAAATTGAATGCTTGGAAATCTATTGGGCTCTGCTTTTCTTTCCCCCTTTCTTATCTTGAATTTTGTGCTTTCTATTCTCCACTCCACCAAAGACCTCAGCACTTCTAATAAGCCCTTGTTTGAGGGGGTTGTTTTCGTTTCCAAAGGAGCCCTATCTCTGCTGACAGCTGATGAAAAATATCTGCAGGCAGAATGCTGGGAAAAAATAGCATTTTCATTCTTGGTGGGCATGCTCTGTGTCAGCTCCCTTACCCCTGTGTGCACCGAGATGGTCATTGCAGAGATGAGCTGTTCATTCTTCTGCTTGGAGGTAAAGCTATTTTTGATAGACTTTTTTTTTTTTAAGCAAACAGACAAACCAAGGCACACTTCAGAGCTGCTTGAGGTCTGCTGCAGGAGGTTCACAAGCAGCAGTGCTCCTTCCCAGTTGCAGCTGTGAAGTGGGGCTGGCTGAAGCCCCGTGAAGCACGTGCAGGTCCCTCCTTCCAGCAGTGCTTGGTGTGTGCAGCTCCTGGGCACACGTGGGAGGAGGTGGAGGTGTCTGCAGAGGGTTGTAGATGGCTCTGGTTTCCAGAGCTTGGAAGATAATCAGAGTTCTGCTGTAAATTAACACAGCCTGGTTGGCGTTGCTAGACGTGTTTCTGAGACCCCACCTGGAGCACTGGGTCCAGTTCTGGAGTCCTCAACACAAGAGGGACATGGAGCTGTCAGAGCAGGTCCAGAGAATGGCCACAAAAATGCTGGGAGGGCTGGAGCAGCTCTGCTCTGGAGCCAGGCTGGGAGAGTTGGGGTGTTCAGCCTGGAGAAGAGAAGGCTCCAGGGAGACCTTAGAGCAGCTTCCAGGGCCTGAAGGGGCTCCAGGAAAGCTGGGGAGGGACTTGGGACAAGGGCAGGGAGGGGTGGGATGAGGGGGATGGATGAAAACTGGAGGAGGGGAGATTGAGGTGAGACATTAGGAAGAAATTCTGTGCTGTGAGGGTGGTGAGAGCCTGGCCCAGGTTGCCCAGGAAAGCTGTGGCTGCCCCATCCCTGGCAGTGTTGAAGGGCAGGTTGGATGGGGCTTGGAGCAGCCTGGGCTGCTGGGAGGTGTCCCTGCCCATGCAGGGGGTGGGACTGGATGATCTTGAAGGTCCCTTCCAACCCAAACCAGGCTGGGATTCTGAGATAAGCCCAGAAGAAGAGTTCTGCTGCAGGGTAATGCAGCCTTGTTGGCATTGCTAGAAGGGTGGGAATTCTGCCCTGGGAGGACAAAAGTAGTTTTCTGGTTTAGTGCTTGATGCACTGGGCTTCTCTGAGTGACACCAGTGGCTTGGAAAAGGCAGGCAGGGATGGTTTCAGGTGCTGCTGGGCCTCTCTGCTGGAGAGAGACTAAATGAAGTAATTCTGCTGCTTGGAAAAGCAGTAAGCAAAGGATAAGCTGAGGATTTGTACAGGCATAAATAGGCAGAGGAGCTTGATTAGGGATTCACTGTGTCTCCCAAGGTAAAAACCAATGAAAATGTGAGATAGCAAATCCAAAGCAAATAAAAAGGGACACTTTATTTCTTTGCAAACAGTGTTCAGCTAAGTCATGCAGTTCATTGTCAAAAAGATAAATAGATTTAAAACAGGAGCACACAAGCTGGTGGTGATCTGTGGGACACAATGATCTGGGAACAGCCTCACCTCTGCACATGGAAATCTCTGGAATAGTTATTTCAAAAACTGTGTCTTACCTGTTGTGCCATGATCAACCAGTTCCTCTGAGACAGTTTATTAAGGCAGCCAGACCTTTCTCCTCATCTAGGACAGGGTTTGTTGTGGTTCACTGGAAGCCTTTCCCAGATGGACACAAAACAAAGAGAGGCTTTTTGGTTTTGGTTTACTGAGTTGCAAGAGTAAAAACTGGAAGAGGCCTGAAAACATGTTCTCAGTTCTGCTGTTGATACTGTTTGTTCTTGTGTTTTTCATAGTTCTGTTGTAAATGACTTGTCAGAGAATATTTTACTTCATTTGAGCACTGACCTGTCAGCACAGACTTTGGTTTGGTCAGTGGACACTTGACTTCCTCTGTCTGGTGTGCTCTGGTTTGTCCCTTTGCTCAGTTTCCCACACATACTTCTAACTTTGTCCACCTGTGCTCAACTCTTAAATATTCTTACAGACCATCAGCTCTCCAGTTTTTGGTGTTAGCTCATGAAAATTCTCTTTCCTCAGGTGTGTCAAGGTACAAGTATCATTCACTAACTTATTTTGCTGCTTGGAATTCATCTTGGTTTCCCTGAAAGGCTGTAAAAACTCCCTCTTCAGAGGTTTCAAAGCAAGTATGAAAACAAAACAGCACTCCCCACAATGGATATGTTAAATCCAGTTGTGTCCTGGGGTGTGGGGAAGGCTTAAGTGACTTTCTGAGATCCACTTCCATCCCTCTTCTTCACTAATATTCTTTCTTTCATCTTACATTTCAATAGTGGCCAGTAGGCTGCAACCCTGAGTTCATCCATCAAGGTGATTTCCAGAGCAGAGCAATCTGGGTCTCTGTTCTGTTAAGGTTTTTCACAGTGTGAATTCTTAATATGATGAGATTGAGCTAAGACAGTCTTTGTGGAAGGGAGAAGTGTGAAGAAGAGGAGGCTGAGGGAAGACCTCATAGCCCTCTACAACTACTTGAATGGAGATTGTAGGGAGGTGAGAGTTGGGCTCTTCTCCCAAGTGAATGGTGACAGGACCAGAGGACATGGCCTGAAGTTGCCCCAGGGGAGGTTCAGGTTGGACATTAGGAAGAATTTCTGTACTGGAAGAGGCCCTGGAACAGCTGCCCAGGGAGGTGGTGGAGGCACCATCCCTGGAGGTGCTCAAGAAACGTGTGGATGTGGCACTTCAGGGCCTGCTCTGGTGGCTGAGGTTGTGGGGTTTATATCTGAGTGATTTGGGGTGGGGTGTGTGTGGTTGGTTGTGTTTGTGGGTGTTTTTTGGTCAGGTGTGTGGGTTTTTGTGGTTTGCTTTGTTTCTTGTGTTGATGGTTGGACTTGGTGATCTCAGGAGCCCTTTCCAACCATGACAACCCTGTGAGAAATGAGGTGTGTGTGTCCCCTGCCCCTGGCAGCTGTGATGGGACTAACGTGCCAGCAGCAAGTGCAGCCTTCCTGCTCTCTATTTGGTTTGTCATTTAAGGTGTGTCTGTGTGTGCATGTGTATTAACAACATGTGTGGGTGAAAGTGTTTGTCTCCTGCCTCCTTGCTGGACCATTGCATCCATCTCAGGCTTGTCCTCCTGTCAGGATGGATTTCAGATCTGCAGAAGACCTTGCCCCAGAATCATCCCTGCTGAAAGCAGACAGGCTTTCTGATGGTGGCACCCAGATTATTTGAGCTGTGACTATAAGGAGCTTATTGACAACGATTACACAATTAGTGAGGTGGTTTCCATCTCCAGGGCACACGTGGCAGGGACCTCTGCCTGCTGAAGCACAAGCCAGGGCACACCAAGGACACGCTGTGTAGGTGGCACGAGGTCTCAGGAGCTCCACTGGCTCTGCTCATCCCTCCTCAGCTGAGGTGTCTCTGGGGAAGGGCAGAGCTGTGGAAAACACAGCCTTTGCAGTTGTGAAATACTTCAGTTTCTTCAGCCTTCCCTGGAAGGGGAATGTTCCCTGAAGTGTTTCTGATATCTAAAAAAGAACTGCTCTGACTTAGAATTGTCTCATGGAACTTGTATAGAGGAATGAGACATAATGAGCTTTGATGGTTGCAGAGGATTAAGGCATTATGTGTAAACTCACTAAATGGTATTTAGGGCTGTGTCAGAGAGACCTTCTGAAACATTTAGGGTGGTAGAGCTGGCAACAAGCTGTTAATGATGGCCTGAGTCTCACTTCACTCTGTGAAAGGGAACATGGACAAGAGAGGTTGGAAATCTCAAGTATGAATCAAAATAAGGTATTGTAATTAAGTTCTCATAAAAGTGAATTAATCTGGTATGCAGAAATAATTTTCCCAGTTACTTTAGCCTATAAATCCTCATCAGTTTTCCATATGTCCTGCCTCTCTCTGGGGGCAAGTTTGGAACCTGGTGCTGGAGAGGTTTGTTTCCAGGTGCTGTAGGGGAAGATGCTTCCCAGCTTCCCAGTCCTTGTGCCCACCAGTAGCCAGCACCTCTGTCCTTGAAGTTCAGAAGGAATTGTCCATTAAATAAAAACTCCATCAAATGCCCAAGGAGTGATGTGGGAGACACCACCAGCCCCTGGAGACCCACCAGCAGGGCCAGGTCTCAGGTGGGGCAGAGTTAGTGAAGGAGAGTGAAGTGTAACACTACAAGGCTGCACAGTGTCCCAGCAGAGGGGAAGCCTGAGAAGCAGTCAGGTGGGTTTTCCAGCACAAAGGAAAAGCAAATAATGGAGGAGTCAAAGATTTTTGTTTCCTGTTGTTTTGGTTATTTACTGAAACTTCTGGCTTAATCAGCAGCAGGAGCACTCCTGAGGTATTTATGGATCAGCCCTGCTGAGAAGCCTGTTGATAGACAGCCAAGGCATTTCTGTGTGGAAAAATGAAATATATCTTTTCCATGCTGGCTTCAATCATTGTAGCTATCCCTGAATCCTCCCACATCCTCCTTCCCATTGCAAATTATTTAAATCAAGAGCCTGGAGGGTAAGTTCATGCCCTTGGAAAAGTGGCAGCCCTGTCCTCTTCTGGTGGGGTTGGGCAGGGAAGGGCAGCTCTGGATGGGGACAGGCAACATTCTGGGGGGTGAGTCAGCTCTTGCCATTGGGAGGGGGAAACCTGGAGGCTACAGACCTCAGACCTCACCTAGCTGGAGGATTTGTATGATTTTTGGCATCATTTGGGCAGTCCCTGCTTGTGAAGACCCACCTCTCCATTGGCACGGTGAGGGATGGAGTTCTTACTCTCTGCTGAGTCATTTGAAATCAATGAGCTTTGCAATGCTATCAGAAAGAGGTGTAAAAGCTGTGTAGAAAAGGTGGTTTTGACAGTAAATTCAAAGTACTCTGCAAGGAAATGGTTGACTGTGCTCATTTTAGCTTATAACCACCAGTACAGGTGGAGTAATTCATAATCAGGAGCTTGTGCTCACTGGTTGGTGCCTTGTTTGCCATCCATACATTCTGAATACTTAAGGAACAGATCATTGCTGGTTTTTTAATCCTCCAGATGAAGGGATTCTGTGTTATGTTTATATTATCTGATTTAAGAGTGAGTGTGTGTATGTGTATGTGTTTTACATAAAGATTTTGGTGTGGAAACTTGAATACAAGTTGGGTACTTCATGAAATACTTGGAGCAGTTTGATTGGAAGGGAGCTGTGCTGATGAAGGGGCTGTACAGCCTAGAGAGAGGGTAAAGCAGAACCTAAAAAGGTGGTCAAGTTACAGTTTCAGTATTTGGAAAAAGAACAAAATGGTTTTGTTTGCTTGGGGTGCATATGAGATCATGCAGTAGAAATGTTGTTAGTGGCTTTGTGCATCCAGAAAGCCAGCCTTGGTGACACACCTGGTGTTAGAAAGGTTCTGGCACCATTGTTAGAGTCTTAAATCTATTCAGTTCTAGCAAAAAAATCACATTTCTGGGAGAATCACACAGAATCACAGAATCCCAGGGCTTGGAAGGGACCCCAAAAGCTCACCCAACCCAATCCCCCTGCCAGAGCAGGATCACCCAGAGCACATCACACAGGAACGTGGCCAGGGGGGTTTGAATGTCTCCAGAGCAGGAGACTCCACAGCCTCTCTGGGCAGCCTGGCCCAGGGCTCTGTCACTCTCACAGCAAAGAAGTTCTTTCTGAGATTCACATTGAACCTCCTATGCTCCAATTTACACCCATTACCCCTTGTCCTGTCACTGGTCATCACTGAGAAAAGCCTAACTCCATCCCCCTGACACTCACCCCTTACGTATTTGTAACCATGGATGAGGTCACCCCTCAGTCTCCTTTTCTCCAAGCTGAAAGTTCTCCAAGCTAGAAGTTTGCTCAAATTGAGTATTTACAAAGATCTTAATTTGCTGAATATTCTTGTCATCTCTAGCCTGGTGATGTTTACTTGGCTCTTATTTTAAACATACAATAACAGCATCCCAGCCTGGTTTGGGTTGGAAGGGACCTTAAAGCTCATCCAGTCCCAACCCCCCTGCATGGGCAGGGACACCTCCCACCAGCCCAGGCTGCTCCAAGCCCCATCCAACCTGCCCTTCAACACTGCCAGGGATGGGGCAGCCACAGCTTCCCTGGGCACCCTGGGCCAGGCTCTCACCACCCTCACAGGGAAGAATTTCTTCCTAATGTCTCACCTAAATCTCCTCACTTCCAGCTTAAAACCCTACCCCTTTGTCCTATCATTACATGCCCTTGTCAAAAGTCCCTCTCCAGCTTTCCTGTAGGAAACATTTTAAAAATAAATTAATCAATTTAAATTTAGAATTTAAAGTAAATTAAAAATTAAAACAAATTATTATTTTAATAGGTTAAGGACGTCAATATTTTACATCTTGTTTGGAAGATGGGAAGTTATTTTCAATGCCATGCAGAGGGTGAGGTTGCATCTGCTGGGGTTGGGATGGCTGAGGACACTTTCCTGCAGGGGCTCTGGGATCACAACTCCTTTATTCCATCACGGGGTTAGAAAACACCCAAAGAGCTTGTCCTGGGGACGGTATCCACACCCAGCAGTTAGAAAAACATTCCTCTCTTATCACCCTTAGTTAGAACAGGCTGGTGCTGGTTAGAACAAAGCTTGCTGAAGAAATAAACATCAGTAAAAGGAAGATGGGCTTCATCCTGGCTCCCACCAGGACAACCTCTGGAAGAGCCAGTGTGTATGTGTTTGTTAATTCATAACCCATGCACGTCCCCTCTATAAAGATTTCATGAATTGAGGTCAGTGAATTTTAACCACAGCAGAATGGAAGGTGTTTCTCCATCACTGGGAGGTGTGAGCTGTGATTGAAATGTAATCTAGCTGAATGAGTGCCTGCCAGCAGAGAGGCTGCTCAGCAAGTTGGATAATAAGCATCAGGACAGGGAAATCTCTTTGAAATTGTATCCTGATGGACCTGAGTAAGCAACAGAAGAACACAAGCTTGTCAGGAAAATCAGTTTTGCAGATGAAGGAAGATGTGACTCTTGCTTTCAAGCAGGAGAAAGGAGAGTTTTCAGGCTGTGTGGGATCCCAGTCCCAGCGATGGTGCACTGGGAACCAGCTGGGGCTTTGAAGGAGCTCCCAGTGAGCTCACCCTGGAGCAAACAGCCTCTCCAGATCCCTTCCTATCACCTGTCTCAGCACAGGAAACCCTTCACTGGTAGCATTCCACACAGTTTAGGGAGGTGCAACTTGGGTAGCTGGCTTACCTCAAGGAGAGGCAGCAAATTTACTGTCCTAATAATGGCTGAGCTAATAATGGGTTGCTAAATTACTTTTGGTTTGGGCTTTTTGTCCCCTAAATAATTTTTTTCTCATGAAAAGTTACCTGTTCTCACGGGGGAAATTGCCACTAAGGTATTTTTTTACAATACTAAAGTATTTCAGCAGAAAATGAAAAAGCACTTTGGTGTGCTGGCTCACTATTGCAGAGATGTTTGGGATCCTCCTTATGCTCTGCCTCTTGGTGCTCCTCCAGCTTTTTTGCCACCTGGTAGGTTATGGCAGGGTCCCCTCTCCAGGGTCCCTTCTAAGGGGTCCCCTCTGCTTGCCCAATAGGGTCTGTAAAGTCCTTGGAGCTAGTCCAGATCCTTAAATACAGCTTTGGAGGCAGGAAAGCAAACAGTTCCTCTTCCAAAAGATGATCAGACTGAAGGATGCCACAAGGACAAACTGCTGTCACCTTCTTATCATTCCTCTTTCTTCTTAGAGACATTCATCCCTTTGTGGTGGAATTCCTTCCTTTCCATTCACGTGGTGGTTCCCATGTTAAAAGGCACTGGCCAAGCTAAGCTCCTTTCTGTGCTTCTCACCTGTGTTTCTGTGGTTCCAACAGTCTCCCTGACTCTTTGTGCCTGCTCCCTGCTGCTGTTTTGATAAATCTGGGCCCTCTGCCTCTTCCAGCAAAAAGGAGGCAGAATTTTATTTCCATCAACAACATTTGGAGTTGGGGGGACCAGCTCTGCAAACTGTGGTCCCTGAGGAGCCTCATTGTTTCTCCAGGAAGTGATGACATAGCTGGGTTTAACTGCCAGCCATTGAACCCAAGGGGTTTATGTTTATGTGTTACATAAATGTGCCCCATGAAGTTTTCCAGGAGGGATTTGATAACATGGATAACAAGGACGTGTGTGTGTGCACGTGCAGGGCAGGTTCCCAAGGGGATTCTGCAGGGAGATGTGGCTGGGGAAGGTGCCTTGTTGCAGTTCTCATGCTTGCCAGTGGTGTTTCTAAATTGTTTTGACTGCAAGATGTGCTCTTCAAGATAACATTCTGCCTATTAGGGCTCATATTTAGCTGTGTAGTCATTAATCCCTTCCCCAGAGGCAGGGGGAGAGGAATTAGCACCTCTGCTCAGACACAGAGAAGGTGTCTGGTGGCATCTTGGGTGTGCAGCAGTGCTGCTGCCAGGGCCTGTTCAGCTCTCAGGAGGATGCTGCCCATCCCAACAGGTGTTATCCACTGAGCCTGTCATCCTTGGGAAACCATGTTGGACACAGAGGGCTTTGGAGGCACCACATTTAAGATTTAAGCATCTCCCCAATAGCAGTTTGATCTCCATGTGTCATCACGACCACAGCTGATGACCTCTCCTGTACCAGCCTAGAAATGTGCTACTTCTGATCACAAGGAAGGAGAGAAAAATGTCAGGTTGACACTGTAAAATGTTCTTTTCTCAACAGAAGCATAAAAGGGAACTGCACAAACAAGATTTGTGTGCCCAGAATCTGTAATCTTTATTTTTAGAAAGCCTTTTATGTAAATTTCTACTAGGCTGTTCTAGCAAGCCCTGATGTCTGACCTGCTTGGAAAAATTAACTGATTTGTTCTTAAGAAGTCACTTACCTGTGCATTTTGTGGAGAAATCTTTATTCTCTTAGCTTTTTCTGTTGTTGCAAAAAGAACAGTTTTAATTCAGCAAGCAGAGAAGCCCTTGTCAGTCACAGCCTTCTGGGATATTAAGCATCCCATTTTTCAAAGTCATTTTGATACTGAAGAGGAAAAATGATGGTGATGGCTGAAAAAAGAGAAACCAGGAGGATCCCTTTGTTCAGGTGAAATGGTTGTGCTGGAGCAGGGCATCCAAACAGGGAGCTTGAAGAGCACCTTGAGCATCAGTGCCTGAGCAGGATTGGGGGTGTGAGCTCCTGCTGCAGCATGGGGAGGGCAGGCTCTGCTGCCTCTGGGGACTAAGAGTCATCACCAAAGGCAGATTCATCAGTATTAATTAATCAGCCTCAGCCCAAGAGGCTCAATTTGAAGCATGGATGTAAATTGGCTGAAAAACAGAGGTGGTTCTTGTTCTGGTGGTTGATGGAGCACTGAGGTGATGTGTAGCTGGGAGGGGAACTGGGCTCTGCTGCTGAGCTGCTCCCTGTGGTCAGGGAAGGGTGTCTGAAGATTTTACTGTAGAATAATGACTATAATTACTTGTATACCTGGAATGTTTCCTTTCTTTTCATGTGCTCCCTTCTAAAAAGGCAGCCTGTCTTTATTCTGGTCTGCTTGCATGAGACGATGCTGTAAGTTTCCTTAAAATCCCACATTGACTGTATAAATGTTTCTTAGAACTGGTGTCTAATAATATGTAAAAAAACCCCTGCCAGGGTTGGGGGGCTCTTTTTCTCAGGACAGTGTGGTTTGGGGTGGTTTTGTCACTGAAGACGACATGATTTATTTGCATAAATTAGCATCTATGGGATTATGCTCTCACGTGCCTGGTAGTTAGAGCTAAATAAAAGAAATTGGTTGGAATTAGTTCCTCAAATATTGTGCAGAGCTATGGAAGTGTTTTCCAGGCCTTGTCTGTCTGCAGAATCTCCCAGAGGATCTGGTGCTGTGCTCTGTAATCCTGGGGTGCATCTCCTGGGAATGGTCGTTTGTTGGACTTGAAATTCCAACAGAATTCCAGAAGCTGCAAGTGAGCAAATCTGGGGATTCCAATAATCTTAAAGAGGATGTCAATATAAACTCAGATCCAGGTGGAGGGAAAACCTCACAGTGGAGCAGAGAGCAGGTTGTGCTGTGTGGTTACTTTGTTAACTCTGCAATTTTGGGAGTTCAACAAGAAATGTTAAAAAAACTCTTCTGCCCCCCGCCCCCCAACTAAAACTTGGCTCTTGCTCTTCATTTCCAGCTGTTATTTCCCGAAACCAAGAAGGGCCTGGAGAGATGGGGAAGGCTGTGCTCATTCCAAAGGATGAGCAGGAGAAGATGAAAGAGCTCTTCAAAATCAACCAGTTCAACCTGATGGCCAGTGACTTGATTGCCCTTAACCGGAGCCTGCCCGACGTGAGGTTAGATGGGTGAGTGTCCTGCTGCCACCTGGGGAGCTGTGGCACCAGAGTGCAGGAATGAATTCATTTGCATTTCCAGGAGAACTGGAAGGTTTTTAAGTGATGAGAATATCAATATCAGTTTTATAAATGTTCATAATTATGCAGCCAGCATTTCATAGGTAATCCCAGACTGGTTTGAGTTGGAAGGGACCTTAAAGATCACCCAGTTCCAACCCCCTGCATGGGCAGGGACACCTCCCACCAGCCCAGGCTGCTCCAAGCCCCATCCAACCTGCCCTTCAACACTGCCAGGGATGGGGCAGCCACAGCTTCCCTGGGCAGCCTGGGCCAGGCTCTCACCACCCTCACAGCACAGAAGTTCTTCCTGATGTCTAACCTAAATCTCTCCCAGCTTAAAACCCTTCCCCCTCATTCTATCACTACACACCCTGGAACAAAGTGCCCCCCCCCAGCTGTCCTGTAGAACCCCTATAGCACTTGGTTTTATCTTTATTATTATATTAATTGACACTTTAACATCATTAAACAGAAGATGCAGCCGATACCAAAACCTACACACAGGGTTTAGGTTTCTTTTAGTTTGATCCCTAGATATTTCTGGAATAATCAGAATTTGATAGAGCAATTTTCACAATGTTTTGCAGCAGTACCAAAACTGAAGGGTGATCTGTGGTTGGGGTTTCTTGGAGGTTTGGGGGTTTTTTAAGTCTAGTGACTTATAATCGTCATTTTTGAGTGAAATCTGAAGTCTGTGTGGTGAGTTTGAGACTGTGGAGTAGCTTGGGGGAGTATTTCATCAAGTCCACTGAGTTATTTTAAATGGAATTTTAAGGATTCATTTTTCCAGCCACAGCAGTGGGCTCATGTTTACACGTGGATTTGGTGTGAAAGTACAAATGTGCCAGTTTATCCCTATTTAGGTGGGGGTTCCTTTTGCTACCTAAAGATCCTGGAGCAAGTGATGATACTTAAAAAATTGATTCTAGGTCTGCTGTATAAATAGTTTTCAGCAGGGAGGATTTCTGCCTGGCTCCCAGGAGCAGTGTCAGGGCTGGCTGCTGGAGGGGCTGTTGAGCCCATTTTGTTGAACTCAGAACTTTTGCACAGAGGGGGATTTTCCCAAGACTGGAATGGGATTGCCCAATGGGGGATTGCCAAGCTTCCCTACTTTTGGAAGCCAATTTTTAGGGATGGGCACCTTTTTTTTCCCCCCACTTAATTTGTCACAGAAACCTGGTGTTGATTGAATTTTATGTTTTTCCAATTCATTTTTTTTTCCCTGTTCTCCTCCACTCACATAAATAGTCTGATCTGTGGGTGCTGCAGTTTACAACAAGTGACAGTTTCAGAGACATGCAGGCAGAGCTAAATGGAAACCAAGTGGTCAGGTCTTCTAATGTGTCCCATCACTTCTGCTGTTTAAACTGAATTGTCACTCAGCTGAGATCCTGCTTATTGTGCTTGGAAACGAAATTCTTCAGCTTCCCATTTAAAACAAAAGAAATACTTTGCTCTCTGGAGTTTCTTTGTAAATGCCTGCCAAAAAACTGGAGGTAGAAGCACAACTTCACCAACAGCACCACATCTCCAGGGCTTGGGAACCCCTCCAGGGATGGGGACTCCCCCCCTGCCCTGGGCAGCCTGGGCCAGGCCCTGACAGCCCTTTGGGGAAGGAATTGTGCCCAAGATCCTCTATAAATGAATAGTTCTGCTCAGTCTAAGGGAGATGGGCCACCTACTACTGAGAGAAATCTGTCTTAAGTGCATTACTTTGATCCAAAGAAGTTCTGTGTTCTTTGTTGAAAGGACAAAGTATTAGGGGATTTAGAATAAAAATCATTTTCTCATTTTCCTCTTCAGACAGATGCTTTCTGTACATACCCTGTCTTTAGGGAGCATTAAATTGCTCTGAAAGCCAATTCATAATGCTTTGCTATTGGAGAAGAATACAATTTTATGGTTAATATGTTTAGCTTATGACAGGAAGACAGCTTTTTATTGACATGGGGGACAGAGGCTCCCGCTTTGCTCTGGGTGTCCAACCTACTCTGCCTTTCCCATTATAAATGCCAGTTTTTCCTGTGGGAGCTGGGAGGCTTTGTGTGGCAAGGTGAGATGAATAGAAGAGAAATATGTGCTTGCTAGACGTGGTGTCTGGTGGGAAACCCACTCCAGGGGTGTCTGTGGGCAGTGCTGTGCTGTGAGTCGTGAGGAGCGGGTGAACGGACCAGGGTTGTCGCGGCTGGAACGTGTTGGATCAGTGGGTTGTTTGGGAAGCAGCTGCAGTAAATGCAGGAGAAGACTTGAGGCCAGAGAGACCAAACTTTGCAGGAAGATGGTCGGGATAAGGGATCAGCCCTGGGGAGCTCTGCATCGTGGGCTCAAGTTGCTCCATGGAGGTTTAGGTTGGGCGTTAGAAGAAACTTCTTCACTGCAAGGGTTGTTAAACACTGAGAAGGGCTGCCCAGGGAGGTGGTTGAATCCCCATCCCTGGAGGTGTTGAAGAGCTGTATAGATGTGGCCCTGAGGGACATGGTTTAGCACTGGACTTGGCAGGGCTGGGATGGTGGTGGGACTCAGTGGTCTTATAAAGGTCTTTTCCAACCAGAATGACTCTGTTCCTGTGATCACACTGAGTGAGGTGTCTGCAGATGGGGCTCTGGGCAGCAGCCAGGCTGCTCTCCACTCCTGTCATGGTGCTGGTGATTAAGGAGGGAAGGGCATTTGTAGAGGACTCATTAACTCCTGGCACTGCCTGACCTCCCTCTTTTATCTATCACATGCCAACATTTTGCTGTGCCTAAGTGGCATTTGGCCTTTCTCTGGACGTTTGCCACGTCTCCAAGTCTCAGTCTGGGTCCTGGCTGCCCGTGCAAGCATCTCAGAGGATCTGTGAGCTGTCGGGTTGGGGGGGGCATCTCAGGGGCTGCAGGGGGTCTCAGGGACTGGCACCAGCCCTGGGCACCTCAGCCCTGGTTTGCACGAGGTGGCCCTGCCTGATGCAGAGACCTTCATTCAGACTTAGGCAGGTTCCATGTTGAGCTGCTAGCTGAGCAGCCAAGTGCCCTGTTCTCAGTGATGTCCTCATCCTGCTCCCAGCAGGGTCAGGGCCAGCTCAGGGCAGGACATGCTGTGTCCAGCTTCCCTCCCCATGCCTTCAATGGAAATAATACTCCAGCTCACCCCTTTGCCCCATATTTATAAGGTTTTATGATTTCCAGCTGTGCTTTAGCCCTAAATACAAAGTGTCATCTCCTGGTGCCATTCCCCACTGCCTCTTCATTTTTACTGGGCTTGTGCATTGTACTGGTATCTCCACATAGCAAATCCATGTCTACAAATAGATGTAAGAAAAATGATAATCAACAGCCCCAGAAAAAGAAGAGCCTTGTGGTGACTTCTCATTCTAGAAATTAATTCTTCAGTTTTGCTCCAGTACGTTTATGGGGAAAGTCACTGGGAAGAGGGCAGGGAGAGGGAAGTCTTCCAACCCAAACCAGGCTGGGGTGCTGGGATTCTGTGAAGTCATACCCTGACATGGTGGCTTTGTCATTGTTGTGGGTATTATATTTGTATAGTCAAGTGTTTGATATATGTTATAAATTTGTATGACATATATATTTTATATGTATTGTATGTATCTAAAATGAATCCATTCCTTCTGTTCCTGCTCTGGCCTTCCTCCTTCCTTTCCCTCTTCAATCCTCACTGCACTTTTTATGCATGTGGGGAATGTTACCCCATCCTCTTAACGTGGGTGTACAAGGTTCTGCTTTGCCAAGGCTGCTGCTGTTTGCACAGTGGCTTGTGTGTCCATCTGGGAGTCAATCCACAGTCTGGAGACTCAGAGTAAGGACCCAAGATGCTTTGGCTGCCTCCACCACTGCAGATGGAGCCTGGGCTCTCATGGTTTGGGGTCATTGCTGCTGAGGTGCCTCCAAGTGATCCAGGTGGTGCTGTGCAGCGTGGAGGGGCTATAAATGGCAGCAGAGTCTGAATAAGAAACATGTATTTAAGGAGGAAGAAAATCTGACAGAATCTTAGGGTTGGTTTTTTTTACATGAGCACACAAGAGAGCTCCTGAAACTTTTAATGATGTTTTGTTGCTGAGGAAATGTTTGATGGCTGTGAGCTGATTCTGGATTTAGATTGCAACCACAGTACTTGTGTTTGTGAGGTGAGGGAGATTTTTTTCCTAAGTAAAATTGTTATATTTCTAAAAAAAAATAAAAAGTGTCCTGGTGAGAGTGGCAGGGAGACAAGGCTGGGTTGGTTGGTTGCTGGCTAATGAGAAATTCCCTGTAGAGTTTAGGGAAATGAGACAGCTGCCTCTTCTCTTGTCCTTCTCCCAAACAGGGGTGTTTGTGCACAGACCTGCTGGGATGTCCTGCCCACCACAAGGCCCACGAGAGCCTGCTCTGGCCTCTGCAGGAGCCAGTTTTCCCATCAGGACACCACCAGATCCACCTGAGTGCTGTAAGGAAGCAGGGTGGCTGAGTCCCCTCCTGCCTCTGCTCCTGTGTGGATGCAGCAATTCCAGCTAATGACTGTGCCTGCCACACAAACATCTGACTTGCTTCCCATCCCCCTGCTGGTGTCCACCAGAGAACGTCCCTCTATTGCCTGAGTCCTGCTGGTAATGGCCAGCTTGAGCAGTGTCAGGTCTAATTTGGAGCAGCTATTTGTTAAACCTTAAACCCAATTGAATTCAACGTAGAAATGTTTAGTTTTATTTCTGAGTATTTTCTCTGGCAAGGGAAGAAATCCATCTTCAATCTCTTCTGTGTGAGTGAGGTGCTAAGTGCTGTTCTACAAATTGCCAAACCATTATAATTGGATTTTCTTCCTGAAACCCAGGCTGGAGGGAGCTGCTGCCTGGTGCTTGTGTGTGTGAGCTTGGAGCATGTGGTTCTGATCAGAAACAAGCTCACACCGTGATCCTCTAAACAGTAATCATGGCTTAAGCTCAGTGCCACAGTTTTGTGTTGGCTTTTCAAAGCAAAACCCTTGACAAGTAGTCCCGGGGTGTGTGTGTGTGTGTGAAAAGACTCTGGGAGAAGCCTGTGTGGAAATGGCAATCACTGCCTGTGAAAATTTCCTTTTGTGAATCATCTGTGGAAATCCTTTAGTGCCCTGAACTCTGTGTTACAGGGCAGGAAGCTTTGATTAGGTGTTTTGTTGTGGTTTTTTTTTACAAGACCAGAATTTGTTCTTCATGCAAGTTGGCCCTGATGAGGGAGGGTAAATTGTTTTATTTCATGATAGACACATCTAATCCATTTGCCTTGCACCAGAAATATTGTGTTAGTTCTTTTTCCAGCTCTAAGTCATAGTGGATAAAGTACATAAGAGTTCCTTTGTTGCCAGGTTTATCTCCTTACAGCTTCATATAACTAAAAGCTAATTTATTTTTAAAGATAGATGCAGTCATGCAGAGAGAAACTATTAACCACCTATGAACAGGAAAGCTCAGGGAGTAATCAGTAATTAGTTTTGGCTAGATATTACTTTGAAATGACAGCTGTTTGGTGGGGGGGAATCACCCAGGGTTACTGCCTGTAGGGAGAGAAGGTACATCCAGGTAATCTGTGTAACATCAAAGCCAATTCCCAATGGATAAATTAGCTAAAGACTGCTAAGATTAAAAAAAATAATAATAAAAATTCTCCAGTAATGAGGAAAATATGTCCCTGAGTCAACAGGTTGCTTCTAAACTGGTTTTGTTAACCTTTCATATGCACTTTCCTGTAACAAAAGGAGCAGTTAAATTTGTTGCAATTTCCCCTTTGCTGCTATTTCTCCTATAAAAGTTGGGGTTTGAGCCCATTCTCCTTCCATGCTGTTGTAATGGTTCCTGCTCATCCTGCCAGCAGGGTCAGGACCTGTGGTGAGAGCATCCACATCAGCCTGGCTGAGCTCAGGGAGGGAGAGGAGCTCGTTTGGGTCTCACTTCCAGATAACCCTACATTGGCATTTCCAAGTTGTGTCCTGGCTGTGGAGCATCTTGGTGTATTTGGGGGAATTCCTCTTAGAATATCTTTTCTAACCATTTGGGAGCTGCTGTTTCTGAAGGCAGCTCTCACCACAACAGCTTCCCAGGTTTTTGTTCATCACTTGTGCTGTGGAGGCAGGTGAGGTGCAGATGGAGCACCAGCTGTGCTTATGGCCCATCCTTTTCTAGCTTGACATCTTCTTAATGTCTTTCTCATTGTTGACCTCTCAGTTTCCCTTTATGGCAAAAAAATGCTCTTGTCCAAATCACTTTATCAGGCTGGCAGTTGGTTATTTGTGGTCTTGACTAGGAGCAAGCAGTGCACAGGTGAGAATATTCTCTGTGTGTGTGCCAAGTGGAGCCTTCTGTACTGATGGAGCAGCCATGGGTACAAAGGGGAGGCTTTTTATTCAAACACCATCAAGCAAAGCACCCGTGTGCAAGAAGGGAAGCAAACCTGGATGCTCAGCAGAGGTAGATCTGTGCAACCCCTTGAGAGGACAAGGGGCAACAGTTTTAAGCTGAAAGAGGAGAGATTTAGGTTAGAGATCAGGAGGAAATGCTTTAGTGTGAGGGTGGGGAGAGCCTGGCCCAGGCTGCCCAGGGAAGCTGTGGCTGCCCCATCCCTGGGGGTGTTGAAGGGCAGGTTGGATGGGGCTTGGAGCAGCCTGGGCTGTGGGAGGTGTCTGTGCCCGTGCAGGGGGTTGGAACTGGATGATCTTTAAAGTCCCTTCCAACACTAACCATTGTATGATTCTATGAAATGGCAGTGGTTTACTCTCCTTAGTCTTTTAAAAATGTATGGCTAGTGCACAGTTTTAAAGTATTCCAATGGAATGGTGCAAGGCTGTTCAGGCATAAAATTGCTTTCTCCATGTCCCCTTGGCCTGGCAAGTCAGGGCTCAGCCCCAGGTGTGACTGCCAGGGCTGCTGTTGTCCTGACCCAGTGTTGTGGGGAGCAAAGTTCAGCTTCTATAGGTGCCTGGAAGGGGGACGTGGGAATGAGTCTCCAGATTCAACTGCAAAGTGAGAGGAGCCTGCAAAATGATATTCAGCAGCAAGAAGCAAACTAATCACTGTTTCTTTACTACAACAGGAGTCATTGAGCAGTGAATCACAGAATCCCAGACTGGTTTGGGTTGGAAGGGACCTTAAAGCTCATCTAGTTCCACCCCTCTGCTATGAGCAGGGACAGTTCCCACTAGACCACATTGCTCCAAGCCCCATCCACCATGGCCTTGAACACTTCCAGAGAGGGGTTAATGATTTAACCATGCTATTATGATTTTTTGTTTGTTTGTTTTCAAGAGGATGGGCAGTGAGGCAATCAAATTCTGTCTTGGCCTTGCTGCCTGTTGGGTGATGCTTCTGCCAGCAGGTCAGCAAGACAGACTCACTTCTGCAGGAAGCACAGGCAGGCAAAGCACTGAAGATCCTTGGGTCAGCAAGAATGAGGAGAGCTTTGGCATGACAGGGCATCTCCTGTTAACTCCAAGCAGAAACAAAGTCCAGTTAAAAGCATCTGCCTGAGGCAGTCCTGGCCCTGCAGCAGAGGCTCTGGCCACCACCCAGGTGGGCTCCTGTTCTGCTGCACTGGCCCTGGGGGGGTTGCAACAGCAGGAAAATCTGCTTTGGGGTGTCTGTCCCACTCTGCTGCTGTGGAGCTCTGTGAAGGCAGCAGCATGTGCAAATGCTTTCTTTGTTTCTTATATCCTGTGTTGCAAATGGGAATAAGAGAGCTGGGGATGCAAAATGAATAGGGGAAGTTTGGGGTGAGCTTGTTGAATTTCCAAGAAGATTCCACAGTAATATAATTTAAAAATGGCAGTGGAAATAGAATGACAATAATGGACAAAAACCATCCCAGAAAGCCTGATCTGGTCAGTAATTCCCATTACAGAGCTTTGATTCTCACTGGAAAAGGTGGAGAAAGTACAAAAGGGTCTCTAGTCGAGTCCTCTGGAAAAGAAATAATCCCCTCTACACAATGTTCTTTGCTGTTAATAACATGGTGCTGTATTATTATGGGTTTTGTCAAACACACAAGGGACTTTGGGCCATTAGTAAATGGCTGCTGAAGTAACTTCTAAAATATTCAAATGGGTTGGGGGTTGAAAATCCCCAAGGAACAGTTGGTACTTAGGGCTGTACCCATGGCCTTATGAACAGCAATATCTGCAGGTGGGAGTGAAGGGTCCTGGCTCCCACAAACTGCAAACCTTCTTATAGTCTGTGATGAAACAGCAGAGAACAATTTGCCTAAGATGTTTTCACATCCATCATCTGCTGGGCATAGAACTTGGTTAGCCTGGGAGGACGTTGGTGCAGTAGGATTCAGTGAGGCAGTGGAGCTGCAGTTCCAGCACAGCTCTGCTTTCCTCTGAGTGAGTTACATTCCAGTCCAATCATTTTCTCTTTGCCTTTTCCTTGCATGAATTTCGGTTGATAATATGTAAAGGTGGTGCCAGGACCATGGGTTATGGCTGTGGTGGAGCTGTCAGCAGCTCTGCAGCTCCTGGGGTGCCCTGGGCTTGTGGCAACCGAGGACACAACAGACCAAGCTTCAATTAATGCTCTTCTGGCAGGGAACTCAAACACTCAGGCTTTTCTTCTATTCATAATTAAGCACTGTATCTTTAATTTTGGAATTTTCTCCAACTTCCAGGTTTTATCTACACTGGGTAGGAGGAGATTGTTCCAGGCAACAGGATTCTTGTAGTGCAAGAGAAATAAGTCATTGCTTACTAGGGGTAGTTATCTTATACCCCAGGGTGTGATTTCTAGAAAGCAAAACTGAAAATGAGCAGTGGCACAACTGACAGTTCTGATGGGGAGGTTTGAGGTGTGGAAGGACTCCCCAGATATTGCTGTCTGTAGAAGTGCTGGCCAGAGGCCCTGGCTCCAGGCAGGTCTGGAGGAGGCCTCAGCAGCTCTAGTTGCCTTTGGATTCTGGTTGCCTTTCTTGGAAGTGTTGAAGGGCAGGTTGGATGGGGCTTGGAGCAGCCTGGGCTGGTGGGAGGTGTCCCTGCCCATGCAGAGGGGGTTGGATCTAGATGGTCTTGAAGGTCCCTTCCAACCCAAACCAGTCTGGGATTCTGTGGGGTGTGGATGTGACACTAAATGAAAACAACAGCAAGGTTTACAGTTCACTGGGAGGTAACCACACCTGTAAAAAGATGAATTGATTGATTTAGTTCACTTCATGAGTTCTGATGCCCTTGCAGTTTGTCACCTGCAGTGCTGTCCCTTTCAGCAGGGGCTTTGCAGAGCCCTCGCTGTGCTCTGGTCGGTTCATCACTTCTGCTTACACTGCTCTTTGGTCTGGGGTTTTCTGTGCATCACTGGGAAATTAGGAGAGGGGCTTTCTCATGCCTTGATCCACTTCCAGGTCCTCAGCTCTGACCTTGTGATGTGGCTCATGGATGTGAGGGATGTGCCTGAGGGGACGGTCCCTGCCTCGGCCCCAGGGGTGGTTTGGGGTTGCTGGGGAATTCCTGAGGCAGCAGGGAATGTTCAAGGCCATCAGTAGCTGGAGAGAAACACAGCAGCAGGCTGTGATATGACACAGCAGGTTTTTAAACCGGACTAATTTTAAAATGCAAGAATTTGGAGTGGAAAGAGATGGGAACTCAAGCAAAAGAAGAAGAAGTGCAGAAACAAATTATGTGTCACTGAGGCAAAGGAGGAGAGAGGAGCTTACGTTTCTTTGAGGTGTTACCTACTCACTGCACATATTAATGTGTTTGCACAGTCATGGATACTCTGTGCTGCTGGAAATCTGGATTCCAGGCAATCTAGCACTGCAACAGTGTATTCCAGAGCACTGCTTATCCTAACCATGCAGGGGGTTGGTGTGAGATGATCTTTAAGGTGCCCTCCAACCCTTCTGTGATTCTGTAAGTGGTAAACACCCACCTGTGAGGGAAGAGACCTTGCTAACCCACAGAGCTGAGTTCAGGTTTCCTATGTGCATATACATACAGATAACTAAATATGGGTACCTACCTGCTTATATGAATCCATATATAATATATATTTTAGATACCTGAATAAATATGCTGCCACTGTTGCACTTGTAATATTAGCCAGAACATAAATATGAATTAAAAGCAGAGACAGATGCAGTGCCTGGCAAGTCAAGGGTTTATTAATTTAACATGGGGAAATGTTGCATTCTCCCTGTTCTTGTCCCACCACTTCCTAGCATCAAAGACTGCAGCTTGCAGTGTTCCCAGTCCCTCAGTCTGTGCCTGGAATTCAGGATCCCCTCAGGGGATTCTGACCAGGGATCTGCCTTACCAGCCTTTTCTGTGTGAGTGTTAATCTTTTCTGTTTTCACTAAAGCAAAGCAATAAAAGGTAATGACTAAATAATCATGAAAATCCCTCAAGTCATATAAACTACAAACATTTAACATGGTTCTGCATGTTCCCAAATACATCATATAAAAAACCCTACATAATAAATTGCATGTAAAAGTTACATTCTCTCTTTTTTTTCCCCCTCCAAATACTTTGCTTTCATATGTGATCTTTTGCCCTGGGTTGCTTCCCTGGGAGGTTCAGCACAGTTCTGGAAGGGGTGAAATCCCAGTTCAGCCCTTCACGCTCCTGTTATTTGCACACAGCCATTGGGAAGGATGGTAAATACATAGAGTCTTGCTTTGTTTCCATGTTCCTGACCTTGGAAAATGTGTTTTTCTCACATTCAAACAGCTGTATTTCCTTCATGTGTATTCATAAAGCAGCAGCTGCTGAGTGTGAGCAGCAGTGATGTTCCTAGGGCAGCGTTCCTGGTGTCCGTGTGTGTTGAACAATCAGGGCACATTGGGAACAGTGTTGGGGTGCACAGGGGGAGCCCCTTTCTTTGATACTGGTGAGGATCAGATGAGTTCTGTAGCATTTCTCCAGCTCTTGGTGTATTTTTGAATGAGAAAGAAGATGCAGCATGAGTCACTGTTGTCATCTCAGTAAAGGGACGTGGAAGGTTTTTATCCTTCGTGCACTCAGAGACACTTCCCAGTGAGCAGAGCATGGGGTGGGTGTTTGGGGTTGAGACACCTGCAGAGTGGGAATGGCTGGATACTGAGCATCCCCCAGGAGGACACAGGCACTCCAGAGCCCAGCTCCTGGAGGTGCTGCCCTTCTCCTGGGCTGTGCTCCACCTGGATGCTCAGCCCGTGGGGCAGTCCCCGGGAAGGTACTTTTGGATGTAGGGGGTGATACAAGAGCTGATCCACAGGGGAAAGCCATGGGTTTGTTCCTGCAGTTGTGGAGGGACTGACAGTGCAGAAAAACTGGCCAGGAGTGGGGCTTGGAGGGGGCATCTGAGAGAGGAGAGTGAGCCAAGAGGGGTCCTGGGGTGGGAGCCTGGGCACGTGCAGGCTGGAGCGAGGAGGGAGAGCAGGGCACAGGTTGCTCACACTTGTAGGGCTGGTGGTCGTTTCCCATTGCACGTCCTGTGAACAGCAACAGGAATGACTTAAAGAGCAGAGCAGTGATTATACACCCACTGCATGGTTGTGTTATTACTGATCTTGGTTGCTATAACCTCCAAAGCGAATCGGATGCTCGGGGAAGTTGCTCGGAGTGAGTTTAGTGCAAACTAATCCATGTTCCTGCTTCTGCTGGAGACCAAAGGTGTGTTGGTGGAGCCTCCCCGTGCAGAGCAGTCCCCCCTCCTGCCAGGCTGTGTCTCAGGCTCTGTGTCTCCTGCCTCTCTCCTTGCTAAACTACAATGACTGTTGCAAAATATGGGACAAGCAGAATAAATTCCAGCTTGTACCTGCTTTGCAGTATGAGGTTAAGCTCTGGGAAATAACCACTGCTGAGCTCTGTGTGACAGCCTGTTGCTTTGTCACTCTTTGATACTTGACTTTGAGATGCTAGGGCTGGCACAAGGCACCTTCCAAGGGCAATTCTGTGAGTGGGGAAAACTTCATCTCTGCCTTGGAAACAAAGACATTCAGAATGTCCTTCTTTGGACACCCTGCCCTGCTGGGCTCCCCCTCCTTCAGACACCCCTGGGTAAGCAGAGGGTGTCCTGGATGATAATTAGTAGAGGACTCTTATTTGTCTGAATCTAAATCGTAACTGATGGTTGGATGTATCATGAATTAGGTTGCTGAAGTTGTGAAGGTGGGGTGACTACCAGCAAGCTTCAGTGCTCCTTGTCAGGTGGATTTCAAGACTGAGAGGGGGATGTGTATATGATTTATAAAGAGAGAGTCACTGTTAGCATCAGACTTTCTGCTCTCAGATCCAGTTATCAGTGACTTTTGTGTCTATATATATAGATATATATGTATTATAATACACATGTTACACATAGATGTGTGTAGATAGGTGTCTGTCATTGTGTATATAGGTACACCATGAACCTTTCACCTGTGCCTCAGCAACCAGGGATATTGTATATTCTTCTCTATTCTCTCCTCACCCTGCATTTTGAAAGCTGTGGTCACAATGTTGTTTTATCTCTCTTTCCTTAAATGTCAGTGAGGCAGAAGAAAAGGTTAAAAGGAGTTTTGTTATAGTAGATGATGTTTAAAAAAGAAACTGTGTGGACAGGCTGACTTTTCTTCAGGGACCTTATTCATCTGTTCTCCTGGCCCTTGAAGAGAAGTTTTCTGTCAGGAGGAGGCTGCTCCTGAGAAACTTCTGCACTGGGGCTGGCTGAGTGTTCAAGGAAGGAGGGACAAAAGTGATGTGCTGAGCCTGGGTCAGTCAGAGAACATAGGGGATGTAAATGCTAATGAATAACTCACTCCCCAATGTAGAGATTTTAATGGAAGCTTCAGATTTGTGGTATTAAAAAGAAGATGCCCTTAAAAACTGTACATAATTTCTTCTCACTTTACTCCCAGCTTAATTCCCTAGTGTGTAGGTGTGCTGCTGAAGAACATACCTACCCACTCCCCTGTTCCTTCTGGAAGGGCTTTCCTGGACCACAAAATCATACAGTAGTGAAAATAGCAAAAAAAACCCCAAAAACCCACTGCAGATGATTTTAATAATCCATATTAGGTGTGTTCAGGTGATGTGGCTTGACCTGTGTGGACAAGCTGATGTAGGTGAGGTTGTATTTTTGAAATGTGTCCAAGGTCTGGAGCAAACATGCAGAATTTTGGGTTGTCTTTTTGTAAGAAGTAAATAGCTCCCACCAAATCAGAAGGGTTTGGTGTCTGTTGCTCAATTTGCCTTAATTTCTACATTTTCCAAAAGCCCTTCCACTGAATGGGCATGTAGAGCATTCTAGAAAATAAGGGATTTTTTTCTCCTTTTTGAGAAGCTGCCAAAGATGGGAAGGTCTCAGTTGCTTGTTTACTTCAAACCACAGAATGTGGGATTTCTTACAATAAAATACTTGCTTGACCTGGCTGTAACAGCTTGATATGCTTTATGTTAACCTGCCTGTGCCCTGTGTGCATCTCAGAGTGGTCTGTGGGCAGTGTTGGGATGTGGAGATGCCGGGTGTGGATTTCTTGGAGTCCAGGGGAGCTGTGAACACAGTGGTGCATGTTCCTCTGCATCCTCTGCTGTGTTTTCTCAGCAAGAAAACAGGGTTTGAAATTCCCCTTTGGGGAGCTTGGAGAAGCTCAGTAACCTCTTTGAAATGTGTCCTGCTCAACAGACTCAGAGCCCCTTTTCCAGCCCGTCCCGCGGGTGGAGCTTTTTTAAGGTTTTCTTAAAGACTTAACCCCTTCTTTCCTCCTGTGTTTTTTTTTCCCCTCTCTCTCTCTGTTTTCTGGGGCAGGTGCAAGACCAAGGTCTACCCCGACGAGCTGCCCAACACCAGCGTGGTCATCGTGTTCCACAACGAGGCCTGGAGCACTTTGCTCCGCACCGTCTACAGCGTCATCAACCGCTCGCCCCACCGCCTGCTGGCCGAGATCATCCTGGTGGACGACGCCAGCGAGAGAGGTGGGCTCTGGGGAGGGGAGCCCTAGTGCCAGGGTGGGGGGTCCTGCGTGGGTTGGGTGGTCAGGTAGTGAGGTGGATCAGGAACTGGTTGAAAGGAAGGAGTCAGAGAGTTGTAGCCAATGGGGCAGAATCTGGTTGGAGGTGTGTGGCTAGTGGGGTCCCTCAGGGGTCGGTACTGGGACCAGTGTTGTTCAACAT
>NW_009953793.1:79060-119000 GCF_000747805.2 Chaetura pelagica
TCGCATTTGGAAAGCCAGCCTCTGGAGTATTGTGTCCAGTTCTGGGCCCCTCAGTTCAAGAAGGACAGGGAACTGCTTGAAAGAGTCCAGCACAGAGGTACAAAGATGATTAAGGGAGTGGAACATCTCCCTGCTGAGGAAAGGCTGAGGGAGCTGGGTCTCTTTAGCTTGGAGAAAAGGAGACTGAGGGGTGACCTCATCAGTGTTTACAAATATGTAAGGGGTGAGTGTCAGGAAGATGGAGTTAGGCTTTTCTCAGTGATGACCAGTGATAGGACAAGGGGCAATAGGTGCAAACTGGAGCATAGGAGGTTCAAGGTGAATATCAGAAAAAACTTCTTTCCTGTGAGAGTGACAGAGCCCTGGGCCAGGCTGCCCAGAGAGGCTGTGGAGTCTCCTTCTCTGGAGACATTCAAAACCCCCCTGGCCACGTTCCTGTGTGATGTGCTCTGGGTGATCCTGCTCTGGCAGGGGGGTTGGACTGGGTGAGCTTTTGAGGTCCCTTCCAACCCCTGGGATTCCATGATTCTATTCAAAGGGAAACTGCTGGGGGAGCTGTGTGTTCCCAGCAGATGAGCCACGTTGCCTTCTGTAAATGGAAGGGGTGGAATGATAGATTTTTCCTGGAGGAGCCACATGTGCATAATGGGAGCTGCCATACAGCTGCCACTCTTCAAGGGCCAGAGCCATCCTTTGTTTCTGCCCTGTGTAGCATTAACTTAACTCTGGTTATGCTCCTGGAGCAGAAAACAAGTGGGTTTATTGTCCCTCTGTGCCGGGAGGAGGAGGAAGACTTTAGCCCAAGTAACTACAGCTCTTCCTAAAAGCCAAGTTTTGGGTTCACAAATGGTGAAATTCATCAAAAAATTAGCCATATTTGTATTTAACCACATGCAAACCAGCAGAAGTGCAATCATGTTGCACTCACTGCTGATCACTGGTTTAATCAAGGGAACTGATCATGACTTATCTAATGTTTTTGTGGTATCTTCATGAGATGCTCAGATGCTTGGGGGTGTGTGTGTGTGGCTGCCCTGCACAGTGTGGCAGGGAACCTGCATGGCTCAGCTTCAGCTCTTCCAAAAAACCTCCCAATATGTCAAAATGTGTGTCCTGTGCCAGGGCAGTGTTTGTGCAGGGCAGCCCTTGGAGTGCTGGGCTTGATGAGTAAACTCTGCCCTTAGGTTTGGAGTCTGGGAGTCACCTGAACCCAGCTTCAAATAAGCACAGAAATCACGGAATCCCAGACTGGTTTGGGTTAGAAGGGACCTTCAAGCTCATCCAGTCCCACCCCCTGCATGGGCAGGGACACCTCCCACCAGCCCAGGCTGCTCCAAGCCCCATCCAACCTGCCCTTCAACACTGCCAGGGATGGGGCAGCCACAGCTTCCCTGGGCAGCCTGGGCCAGGCTCTCACCACCCTCCCAGTGAAGAATTTCCTCCTGATGTCCAACCTAAATCTCCCCTCTTCCAGTTTTGATCCATTACCCCTTGTCCTCTCACTGCCTGATGTTTCCCTTCTGGTTTTTTCCCTTCCCACTTCCCCTTGGCAGAGTTTCTGAAGGCCTCCTTAGAGAACTACGTGAGGAAACTGGACGTCTCCGTCAAAATCATCCGGATGGAGCAGAGGTCGGGGCTGATCCGCGCCCGGCTGCGGGGAGCAGCAGCTTCCCAGGGGCAGGTGATCACCTTCCTGGATGCCCACTGCGAGTGCACCCTGGGCTGGCTGGAGCCACTGCTGGCCAGGATCAAGGAGGACAGGTAGGGGCCGTGGCTGCCTCCTGCCCTCCCTGCCTCTGCTCCAACAGGAGGTGAAGGAGGAGCCGCGGTGGGATAGAAGTGAGGACAATGCGTTCGTCTGAAGGTGAAGTTTGGTTGGGGTTTTGTTGCAGGCAGGTAGAATATTCTCTAATCACAGCATCATCAAGGCTGGAAAAGACCTTCAAGATCATTGAGTCCCAACCATCCACCCTACAACCCCTAACCACTAAGCCATTTTATGAAACAACATGTCTACCCCTTTTTTTGAACATCTCCAGGGATGGTGCCTCCACCACCTCCCTGAGCTGCCTGTCCCAAGGCCTCCCCACTTCTTCAGTGAAGAAGTAATATTTGTATATAAATGTAATTTCTAAATAAATGCACAACAAGCTTTTGATTCTTACAGCAGGACTTTAATTGTTGAGAGTAAGAGTAATAGTGGCAGTAAAGACAGCAACTTGTGCCACTGATTGTCACAAGGTCTAGGTGTCCCCCCCTCCAGCTGCCTCTTTTTACCAGGCATGACTTTGTGTCCGTGTCCCCTCCAATGGGCTCTGAAATTTACATTTGTGTTTCTTTTCTCCCCCTTCTTTTGTTTTATTCTTTCCCCTTTTTCCCCCTGGGCACCCCCAGCCCCACTGCACGTGTGGGGAATGGGACTTGTTGGTGTTCCTGAGCCACCTTATAAGTGCTCCCTGAGCTGAGGGTGCAGATGTGGAGATCCAACCCAGGCTGCCCCAGCCCTACAGCCACCACTAAAAACAGCAGAAAGAGGGAATTTTTGCATGGCCTCATTTTTGGAAGAGAAAACACCCCCAGAGCAGTGGGAAACGGGGGCTGAGGCAGAGAAGCCTCAAAAGAACCACAACATTGAGCAGAATATGAAAAGATGGTTTGGTTTGGTTTTTTTAAAACCCCATCTTTTTCTTCCAGGAAAAGAGTTGTCTGCCCAATCATTGATGTGATCAGTGATGACACGTTTGAGTACATGGCTGGGTCAGACATGACTTATGGAGGGTTCAACTGGAAGCTCAACTTCCGCTGGTATCCAGTGCCCCAGAGAGAGATGGACAGGAGGAAAGGGGACAGGACCTTGCCTGTCAGGTAAGGGGAGTGAATCCAGAGTGCTGTTTGACTCTACTCTGTGCTTCTTTACATAGATAATAGTGCTTAACTCCTAAGATTTTGCTGCAGTGTGAGGGAACACGTGTCAGATAGTTGTGGCTTGTGTTTAGGGTAGAGAAGACCAAAGTCTGCCCATCCCTAATGCTGCAGTGTAGTTATCAGAGCTGAGAAAACTTTCTCACAGCTTCTTTGCAACGCTCAGAATTCCAAAATATAACCTGCTTTTTAAGTTCCCTCTCTGTTTGTTTTCTGCAAATCACCTGTTGACCTTGTGTTTACTGATTCTTATAATTGAAGGTAAATAATTAGAATGTGTTTCTGCAATACATGTTTGAGCATGGAAGCCAGGCAGTCAATTATGATTTGCACTTAAATGCATGCTTTTATTGCCTGGAAAATAAAATTGATGGTCATGCTCACTGAGTCAAAAATGATCTAAGAGTATGTCCTGGATTGCCATGATCATTCCTGACCTCTTTCATTTAAGGGCTCAAGCCACAGGCTGTAACAAAATCTCTAGAAAAAATTTAAATGAAGCTGAAACAGAACAAATTGAATAAATTACCTGCAGTGGTTTGTTTGCTCAGCTCTAATAGCTTCTGTGCTCTTCATGAAAAGTTAAAAAGGAGAAATGAAAAAGCTTTCACAAGTGGATGTAATGGTTCCAAACCTGTCAGAGAGGCAGAAGGAAGTGGTAGGAATTCCAGTCCTGCATATCCCCATTGTGTGGAACAGGCAGGTAAAGGGAAGGGCAGCTTGGAGCCAACTCAGAGCCAAAGCAGAAGCAGCAACCCCAGCAGAGCTTGGCCAGCCCTTCCAGGTAAGGCAGTGGATGGCTAAAGAAAAGCCATCCAAAATCACTTGTGCCAGAAGATGGCCAAAACCTGTCACTTTATGTCCTTCAAAGCCTGGAGCCTGGGAAGGACTTGGAGGTTTTAGACTTTATTCCCCCCAAGAGCAGCGAGTGGGGGTCCCAGAAGCAGGCTCTGTCCTTAACAGAGGGGGTGATGCTCTTCTGGAGTCAAGAGTACTGCTTTTTCTCATGGTCTCAGACATTGTCACTCAGCTGTGAAGTCTGCCAGCAGCTGTGTCACTAGAGCAGGGCTGTGCATGAACACTGGTGGCATTAATTACCCTAACGAGCTGCAGAGCCTCACGCTGCACTGGCCACGTTCCTCGCTGGGCTCTGCTGGTTCCATCCCTCCTGTGCACCAGGAGTTGTCAAAGAAATGCAAATTCCTGCTCTTGAAATGGAGAGGTACGTAAAGCTAATCCAAAATCAGGTGTTTAATTGACTCTTAAAATTATTTTTGAAAAAAAAAAAAAAAAAGGCTTTTGTGGTTTTCTGGCTTTCCCAGCAGCTTTTAGCTGGAAGTTGCCTGGGCTGCTCCTGGTGTGATGGGTGTCAGTGAGCAGGCTGTGGGGGAAGGAGGTTAATGCCAAGTGCCACCTGTCCTGTAATTACCCTGAGTGCTTTAGAGTGCAGAGGTGGCTCTGGGGGTGTGTAATTGTGCTGGCTGAAGACTGAAGAGGCAGCTCTTAGACACAGAGAAGGCTAAAAGCATCAGCGTGTCAGTCCTGCGGGGTCAGAAACCCAGTCACAGATTCTGCATCCAAAGAGAGAAAAGTATCATATTTTGGCTAAGATAAGAATGGTTTTGGCAGCTGCTGAATATTCAAAAATGGGAGGATAAAAAGATATAAAAGCCTAACCCAGACCAAAAATTTAGAATCAAATGGGTGAGTTCATTTTTTTTCATTTTGTGTTGCTTTCCCCATCCAGGGACATTATTTCAGTCTGGCATAAGTTGAATATGTCTGTATTTTTTCTTTGTAGACAATGGAATAAGTGCAGAACACAAGCATCATTGGCTTACATGTTTGTGTGCATTTATGTGCAATATAACCATGGCACTCAAATTCTGCTTTTTGCTACATTAAAAATCCACGTACATGACAGAAGTTTCACTCAGAATCTTTCCCTTCCATAGCATCCATGAATTCCTACCTTTGCTTTTTAGATTTAAAATCAGAAGGCATGCACTTTCAAACTCTGCATTACCTTCCATGCAATTTATTATTTATTTATTGCTTATATCCTTGTCTTTTTGTGGGGTCAGGATCACTTAGAGCTGGGAGCTCCCTGGTGGGGATGGGCAGCGTTGGCCACGCTGTGCCCTGGGACCCCCTCAGTTCCAGGCAGAAGCTGCTGCCCTCTCAGAAGAGGGGTCTGATGCTTTCTAGTTGCTGGCCTGGGCAGCTAAGGGAACTCTTTCATTCCCAAATTAGGCATTGGACTCAACAGAAACATCTGTCTTTGCTGGAATCTCCAGGTTTAGTGGGAAAAGGTGGATTCATCCAGTGCCTGCTACTGAGATCCCACAGCCAGCCATCATGCAGGGCAGCTGGGAAGGAGCTTTGATGCCAGCAGCCAGTAAAAAAGGTGGATTGTTTGTGGTGGTTTTGGCAGACAAGTGCTGGGGATGGTAGGTGCCCTGTCCTGGTTGGTGATGCCTTGCCCTGGGCAGTGTGGGCTCTGAGCCCAGATCCACACCTGGAGGCTGTTCCTGCTCTGCACACCCCAGACCCTGCACCTCTGCTGCTTATTTTCTTCTCCTGGTTCTTAAGCCCCAGCCTGATGTCCCTTCTCTTGTGCTCCTTCTCTTCTCCACCCCTTACCTAGGTTTCTCCCAGGTCACCTCCCACCACAGCACTGTAACCTTTCCCAGGGTAGTCTCAAAAGGCAACGCTTCCCCAAGGAATCACAGGGTTTGTGAAGGTACCAGAAGCCTTTCCAGTTTGCAAACAGTCCTGGTTTAGACATCATGGATGAAAGTGGGAAGTGCTGATGATGAAAGAGGTCCTGGGCAGCAGGTCCTGCCACCCCTGCCCCAACCCCCCCTCTGTACTCCCTGTCCTGGGGAAGAGAGGATGGCAGTCAGTGCCCATCACATGCTGGCATTTCTTGGTGGATTGGTTTTTTAAATGTACTTACAATTTTTTTACACATACAATGATCAGAAGTGAAAGGACCCTCAGTGAGCTTTCCCTTCATCAAGCTTCCCTTTCTCAGTCCTCTGCTAGAACTGAGGCTGTACGTGAGAACAGGATGGGGACATTTAGAAGAAACCCTGGGGACAGAGCTGGTCCAGTCACATATTTCATTCTCTGAGGTTCATTAGGATCAGTGGAAACGTGTTTTTTCAGGTGTATTTGCAGAAGCCAAATCTGACCGGTGGCTTTTAGCACATGCTACCTGGGCTTGCAGGGACTTCTGGGTGTTGATCTTGGGGTTACATTTCTTACTCTGAGGGTACAGCAACCCCACAGGGCCGTGGGTGTATCTGTATTTCTGGCCTGAGCAGCGAGGGTTATTCATTGCTGTTCTGAAGCACCTCAGGTTTTCACCCTGTTCCCACACAGACTAAATGCTGGAACCTCCACTGATGGTCGCTGGACTAACCTCCACCTCTGCAAACTTTGTCAACCATTAGACCTTGCCAAAATGGGTTATTTTATGCACAAAGCCCATTCCTGTTCTTGGAGCAAAACCTGGCCAGTTGCCCTTTGCAGAGGTGGAGCTTAAAGCTGTAGTGTCCTGCAGGTGGTCTGATGGAAATGGGTAGATCTGGGATGGCCAAAGCTGGGGGCTCCAGGCAGGGCAGTTCCTCCCCAGGTGGGCCCTGGTGTGGTTGTCCTTGTCTGTGGGTAGAGCCAGCTAGAGCCAGCAGTCTTCCTAAACCCTTCATTAGTATTTTCTTCTTCTTCTTCCCCTGAAAAATCCTTGCACAGTATTTGTACTTAGCAGGGCATCCCTTGTCTTCAAGTGAAGTAATTTCTCCTTCTGTGGCTTTGCCTGCGGCAGCAGAGAACTTGCCTGTGCTGAGATCAGTTTACAAACCTCTTACATCTGGTGTTACATAAAGTGTTTCTGTGCTGGGCAGTCACAGTCTCTCCACAGCACATTTCTGTGGCTATTTCCTTACTTGCCCTTAGCTTTTTTTTTAAGCTGAGGACACTACAGGCTGGGTTATAAATACTAAATATGTATGTTTTGTTCTCGAAAATATTTTCTCCAGTGTAAATTAGTTATTGAGAGGAAAAATGAAATAGTAGGGCCATATTGTGTTTATCTTATTATTATGGCTGATTAAACTCAGAGTTGACTGCAGCTGGTGCTGGCCCGAGGGATGTGCAGCAGTGTTGGGAACTGGTGCAGCACCCTGATTGCAAGTGATGTGCTCGTGGCCACACGTGGTGTTGCCCTTGTGCCCCTTGGACACCTTAGAGCAGATGTGCAGGACAGGGAGGTGTGGGGATGTGGGATGAGGTGACCTTAGGTGGCCCTGGGGAGGTGACACTGGGTGGCACCTACCCTGAGATCCCCTGGGGAGCAGCTCTGGGCCAGCACTGCCAGGCACAGCACGTGGGGATGCTGCAGGTCCGGGGTTACTGGGGTCCTTCCTGCTGTGCAGCTGCTCTGGTGGGGAGTCCAAAGGGCAGGGATGGGAAGCCTGCTTGCTGCCAGGAGCTGCAAAAAAAATGAAAAGCAGACTTTATCTCCAAAATAAAATTGAAAGTGGGATTGAATGGTGCTGAGAGTTAATTAGAGCACAGCACTGTAGTTGTGAGCATGACTCCACGGAGGCAAAAAATAGCTATGAAGAGCAAAGCTGAGGAAGAAACCAGGAACCCCTGCTCTTTTGAATGTTACTGCTTCAGCTCTTTTTACAGTGGAGGTTCTGCAGATGTGTCTGTGTAGCATTCAGTTCCCATCACAGAGAGTAGCCCTGCCTGCTGTGTTGCAGTCCCTGGAGGACCCGTGGTGTGGATCCTACATTTTACACCATGGAGCTCTGCAGTTCCAGTTCCAGTCAGGGAGTTATTAGGAATATGCTGTTTGTTTGTCATCACCAGCTGCTGCTGGCATTGCCAAAGACTCCAGATCCACGTGTGCAGCTCAGCTGTCTGGTTCAAACGCTGCTTACAACTGAGGCTTTGCAAGAACAGGCAGTCCTGGACCATTCAGTCAGAGATTGGCTTCCTCCAGGGGAGGAGAGGAGGAAGGAGAGGAGGCAGAGGACGAGGGTTTCTGGTGCAGGCAGGAGTGAGGGAGGTTTTATTTGTCTGGAACCAGTGGCATTCCTCACTTCAGTGAGGGTGGGAGGTGAGTGCCCATGGGAGCTGAGGGTGGTTCGTGCCGCGCTGGGCACGGGCTCATTGATGTGTTGGAATGGCTGGGAGTCCTCTGGGAACTGGGCCAGTTGCCAGGCCAGTGAACAAACCAAGTCCTGGCAGTTTTTTATAGCAGGGTAAGTGGTTTTGCAGGGTTTCTGGGGAGTCGAGAATAGGAATTTCTGTTCAATACAGTGGTTTTGCACTGGCAATAGTCTGGCACAAAACCAGTTGGGTTGGGAAGGATTGCAGAGTCAGCTTTCAGTGTTCTCCCAGGACTTGATGGTATTTAACACCCGTGGCAGCAGCCAGGAAGGTGACACTGCCCAGCTGTGTCCATCTGCTCCCCATGCTCCAGGCCTGCAGCATCATTTGTGACAGAGACCCAGTAAAGCTGAGGGCCCCCCAGCAGCTTTGAAACCCAGGCAGGTTTTGCCCTCTCCAGTGACAGAAGGGTAATTAATGGAGCTTGCAGTGCTGAGAGCTCAGGGAGAGAGTGTAAATGCTCATTTGGGGGGGTTGGTCTCTTCTCCCTAGTAACAAGCAACAGGACAAGAAGAAATGGGCTCAAGTTGCACCAGGGGGGGTTTAGGTTGGGTGTTAGAAGAAACTTCTTCACTGCAGGGTTAATTAAACACAGGGTCAGGCTGCCCAGGGAGGTGGTTGAATCACCATCCCTGGAGGTGTTTAAAAGCTGTGTAGTTGTGGTGCTGAGGGGCAGGGTTTAGCTCTGGACTCAGCAGAGCTGCATTAAGGGTTGGACCTGATGATCTTAAAGGTCTTTTCCAACCAGAATGACTCTGTGATTCTGTGAAGAACAGAAATGAGGTGTTGGAAAACTCGGGGTCTGGTGTTACCACGTTGCTGAACCCTGCTTTTTTCTGGGAGCAATGGCAGTCAGCTCTGGCAGAGGGGGAAATAATTGCAGAGCTGGTGAGCTACCTGGATTTGTTGAGTTGGAGAGTAAGTGAGGAGTCCTCACGGCTGGGGCTGTGGCCAGAGCCACCGCAGGAAGGGCTGTGTGTGACACAGCAGGGCTGAGCATCTGCGTGGCATGTGTGACACCACCTCAGCCCTGAGGGGTGCACAGAGTGGGTGTGTTAGCCACTTCATCTGGTGTGCAGGACACACAGCAGCTGCTTGAGGGAGTTCTGAGGAGGGCTCACACGGTTCAGGTTCTGCCCCTCTTCCAGCTCCTTTTTGCATCGCACGTGAACCCTTTTCTGTTGCTGGTGACTTGCTCCTCTGAGGAGTTCTCGGAGCTCCTTCCCTGCCAGTGTGGGCACAAGGCTGTCCCCAAGCACAGGAGCTCTGGGGGAAACCCAGCTGGAAAGGGGCAGAAGTGCTGGTGCTGAAGATGTTGCCCATGCACAGGTCTCTGACCACCGAGTACCGGGTATTCCCACCAGTCTTCCCCAACAATGAACTACATAAAGTAATGGAGTGAGTGAGTTCATCTTTGATCAAGCCCTTTGCATACAGGCCATGGGCACTGACATGTTCGTGTGGGGTTGCAGGGGTGCACATTGGGGCATGGAGTGGCAGGGTGAAGGATAATGGCTTTAAATTGGAAGAGGAGACATTTAGCTAAGACATTAGGAAGAAATTCTTTGCTGTGAGGGTGGTGAGACCCTGGCCCAGGCTGCCCAGGGAAGCTGTGGCTGCCCCATCCCTGGCAGTGTTGAAGGGCAGGTTGGATGGGGCTTGGAGCAGCCTGGGCTGGTGGGAGGTGTCCCTGCCCATGGTAGGGGTTGGGACTGGATGATCTTTAAGGTCCCTTCCAACCCAAACCAGTCTGTGTTACCGTGAGTCCATGACTGAGCTGGCATTGTGTGCCATCAAAACCCAGTCTAGCCCACGTTGCAGGTGGTTTTGAAGCTGAGGTCAGAAGTGTGACTGATACTTGCCCAGCCAGGCTCAATTGGCAGCTCCATCCAGATGCCAGAGACCCTTGCTGGCCATTCCATGGGACAGGATGAAGCTCAGCAGCTCGGCACCCAGTTCCCTCTGTTGCTGCCATGGGTGCTGCCAACCAGCAGGCTCTGCAGGGACCTCTTTGGGCTCAACCCCTGGAGCTGGTGTGTGTCACCAGACACCTTGTCAGACACCTCTGCTTGGGTTGGGACACCTCATTATGGGGACACTTGGTGTGGGGCTGTGGAGCCAGGGCTCTACTGGCAGGGTGAGCCTTTCTCATCTCCTGTGGACTTTAAATGCTGAAAAATCACAGCACGGGTATTTCCAGGCACACAGGACATCTGTGCACAGAGGGAAGCTGCACTCTGACTGGATTTGCCTGTTGTAAGGATTTATAATCCTGTTAGGAGAGATTATGCCTGGTAATTTTATGCACATTTAGTCTCCCTCTAAGGCAAAGCTGAGGCACTAAACTCTCCACTAAGCATTTCAGATTGGATTTGAACTGCTGCTCTGGATGCAGAAGGGCAAAATTCCATCCACTTTACCATTGCAGTGCTCCTGAAGTGACCTCTGGGGAGGTGGTATGGTGGGTAGGAAGTGATCCTGAGGGTCTCCCTGGGGCAGGGCTCCCCTGGGCTTCCCCTGGGGGGCCCTGCCCTGAGGATGCTCTCCAAACCCTGCTGTTGTTGTTAGTAGCTTGTATTTAAGTTGCTATACATAGACCATATTTATAGCCAAAATGTCTGAGGTAGTGAAATGTACTGTAGTGTCACAATAAATGCCACAGTGTCTTTCAAAAGGTATTTTTTCTTTTCTTTTTTCCTCTTTTTTTTCTTTTCTTTTTCTTTTTCTGTTTGTTTTCAACTAGGACCCCTACTATGGCTGGTGGCCTATTTTCTATTGACAGAAACTACTTTGAAGAGATAGGAACTTACGATGCAGGAATGGATATCTGGGGTGGCGAGAATCTTGAAATGTCTTTTAGGGTAATTGCCATTTTCCTTCCTTTTCTGTCACCAACCCCCCTGTGCTGTACTGGGTGCTTCTGCTTTAGCTGTCATGCAAACCCTGGCTTGGTTTAAACTCTGCAGATATTTGGGGGTGCCTCGTGATAGTATTTTGATCCTTTTTGCTGCATGGAACGTTTTGTTACTGTTGGGATTTTTTTTCTTTAACACTTTGAAAATACTATGTGTTCTAGTCAGGCTGCTACGAGGCTCTGTGTGAGCCCGTGCAAATGCTGACTGCCACAAACAAGGCACATTTGCACAGTGTCAAAAGAAATATTCTGATATATGTTTTCAAAGAAGTTTTTGGAAGTGTGTGTGGTCATGAACTCCCAAGTTCTGGCTGGGGTTTTAATTCCGTGGGAGAACTGAGCTCTTAGAGAAATGTCCCATCCTGCAGAGAAGGGAGTGTATTTCTGCCAGGGGTTGGGATGGTGCCCGTGACAAGAATGATTCCCTTAGACTGAAATGCATTTAGTAATTGTCCTTTAGGCATAAAGGAAAATTGGAAAATTGAGTCTTTGATAAGTGATTGTTAGAAAGGATATTGAAAATGACTTGGAACATCTCTGAATGTACCACAATTTGTGCATTTTAAGTAAGCATGCAAAATAAACCCTGCTATGCCTCTCTGGTACTTGTAGCACATCTTGGGGAGTTCCTTCTGTCCTTTTCTCTCCCCTCTTTTGTCTGCAGCCAAGGCTGGTGGACTATTTTCCACTGACAGAAACTACTTGGAAGATTTTTGTGAAGCAGGTGTTGCTAGAGAAGATCAACTGAGAATCCAAAAGCATTTTCCAGGCTGTTTTCTATAAGCTGCAGTTGTTCACTGTCCAGTAAAAGGGAAGTGTGGAGTTGCTTCTTAAGAGCATTATTGGTCCAAATCAGTGGATTTCAACATTTTTTGGTGTGTAGGCCCATCAGAATATTCCTTGGATGTGTGTAGGGGCTTATTTTTACCTTAAGCCTGTTAGTAAGCTTGGTTTTCCCATCTTAAGAAGTGATCCCTGGAGCAGAGAGTGACCAGTGCTGCTTTAGAGCATGAAGTGGGTGCCTCTCGCAGAGGCAAACCTGTGTGTTACTACTGCTCACTTCTGAGTGTCAGGGCGTGTGATCTCTGAGAAAGTGAAGCTCACTGAGTGTGTGGCAGCTTGAGGCTCAGGACTGCTGATGCACATGAACCCCTGACAGAGGGAGCCCCGAAGCCTTTGGTTGTTTCTGGCGCTTCCTGTTGCTTACAGGAAACCTTCTGCAGGCCCAGCTCTGGGGCAGGGCTGTGGGAAGGTCCCACTCTTATTTGAACGGGTTCTTTTGTGAAGAACACTAGGTTTTCATGGTAAAAATGCTAATCCCTGGAAAACCAACTCCAGTACAAAGGGAGAAACCAGGCGGGTTTTGTGAAGAGTCTGTATTGGTGAATTAATGAGTTGATTCTCCTTGGGCTCCTTTTGGCTGTGGCTGGTTTTGTTAACAAAGATACAGGCATTGATCATTTTTCTGCCTGGCCTTGGAAGCTCAACAGAACAAAAAAACTTCCAGTTCCAGGGCCTTTTCCTGCTCCCTGGTGTGAGAGATGAATTTTGGCAGAAAGCATTTGATCTTCTGGGGAGAGCAGCAGGTGAGCAGCACCTGTGTGCCCTCCAGCATGTGCTGGAGAGATGGCCTGAGCAGGATCTTCTCAGTGCATACTCTTGCTCCAGTAATGCTGATGTGTTTTGAAAGCCTTTTCTGAGGAGTTTAGCAATGTCATGGTGGCTGTTCTGTCTTCATCTAGTGGTGCTCTGGCTCTGGGCAACTGGGTGGGAAATGCATCGGGGTTCCTGGCCAGGAGGATGTGGAGTTGATGGTTGTGTGTAGTGCAGGTTGACCTGGTACCTCTGCCTTTGGTAGAGTTTCTCTGCTTCTGCTCCCTGAGCACTTCCATAATGTATGATTTTGATCTATATATACATAAAAATAATAATTGGAGCGTTTCTTTTTCCTTCTGGTTTTTTTTCCTTCCCTGAATAGTTGTTGCTGGAGTCCTGTTTCCAAATGGCCTGAAGTTCTAATCAGTGCTTAAGTGGGTGAGCCAGCAATGGGCTTCACTTACATGCATTGTGTGAAAATGCTGCCATGAGATCTTCATGTCAGCTTTAAATTAGAAATCTCAGTCCAGAACATGTGAAGGGACCAAGACCAACAGTAGCCATGGTCTCACAGGGTAGCAGCTCTCCCTTGACTCCTACTTCACTTGTTAAGGCTGAGGTGGATGGAGCAAGGAGAGGATGGGCATGAATTGTGGGGCATCATATCAGAAAACATTCTTTAATGTCTTCAGGAGATTTTCCCACTTCAATTTCAAGAAGCACTGCCAGCCTGGCAGGCGTGCATCAGCCTAATGAGAGGGCTCTTGGTGTCAAGAACAGAAATAAAACACTGTGCTTCCAGCACTGGGAGATTGCCATGGAGATGCCAGGCAGGCACACGATGCTGCTTTGGGTATTTAGAGCCTTTGTAAAAAAAAACAACAACACAACCCAACCAGTCCAGTACATCAAGTACGTCTGGATCAATAACATACCAAGGCCTTTGCATTTAAAATCCTGTCTGCTGTGAAACATCAGCAGAAAATGGGTAGGGGAGAGTGCCAAGGGGCTGGGGAGGTTCCTCCAGCAGCTGCCTGACAGCCCTGCAATTAGCCAGCAGGTTTCTGGAAGATCTTGCAGTCAGGAAAGCACTGAGGCTGAACCTGGGGCTGGGAAGTTCCTGTAATGGGAGGCAGCCATGAGGACACTTCTGGAGCTCTTGTTGGATTGGATGTGTCTGTTCTCAAATGGGGGGAGGATGGTTAGCTTTGGGCTTGGGCCAGGAATCTCTTGCAGCTGCAAGAGTCTTCTGTGCAAAATGGAAACCTCGTTTATTCTTAAACCTTTACCATATTTTTTTATTTATAGCATTTCTGGAACATTTTTAATTTTCTGGTAAATACTCTGTGGTTTTTTGCCAATCAGAGGATGGTCTGAAGACTTGATAGTCAGGAAGGAGCTCACACAGCTCTGGAAGGGGTGTTAAAAATAATCTGTCCATCAGGGGGAAAACCCAGTAGTCTTTACAATAATGCAAGTAGAGCAAAGAGAGCTAGAGAAAGCAAACGAGTCCTTGTGACAGGAATAAGATGTTGTTTACTTTTGGTTTGCTGGCAGCTGTTGGAAGTGCAGAAGAGGGAATGGAAATGTTTCCATGTGTATTTCTTAAGAAGTGTGATATATTAACATGTTGTTCTCAGTCTTTGGAGTTCCTGTTTTTGCTGCTGTAGGAAGCTTTCTAGTAAATGGACAAGGAGCAAGGGGGCTTAATTCACTTGTAACTTTGTGTGGTGAGAGCCTGGCCCAGGTTGCCCAGGGAAGCTGTGGCTGCCCCATCCCTGGCAGTATTGAAGGGTAGGTGGGATGGGGCTTGGAGCAGCCTGGGCTGGTGGGAGGTGTCCCTGCCCATGGCAGGGGGCTTGGAACTGGATGAGGTTAAAGGTTCCTTTCCACCCAACCCATCTGGGATTTTGTGATCCATAGGAACACTCTCATGACATGTGTCAGCAGCAACCACGCTGTGCAGAGTCCACGGTGCAGCCTAAGGGGCTTCCTGGGGATGAGGGGCCAGGCATGTCCCCACCCCGTGGTGACATCCTGAAGGTCACCACCTTCTTGATGCAAACACTGCTGAGGCCAGATGCTGTTGATGAAGCTTTTTTCTAGACGCTCACCTGGCATTTTGCTATTGATCATAGCAACTTCTCAGCCTTGCCAGCAGGTGAGGTCTCAGCTTGAAGCTGCAGAATCAGAGGTGTAGGAGAGCATTTGGAGACATGGATGTGTCCAGCTCTAGCAGGACCCTCGGTCTGGAGGGCTTTGGGCAGAGCAGTGCTGCCTGCTTGGCTGCAGGGGCTGCCTGCCAGACCATTCCCAGGAGTGCCCTGTGGCAGGGAAACCAGGCTTGTGTGTTGGTGAGTAGGACTGGGTGGATTGAAATCCCTCACCACCTGGCAAGCAGATTTAAATTCTGCCTCTCTGCTTTTCGGTGCTCTTCAGCTGTTTCACTCTGTGAACCAATTGTAGGAGCACAGTTTGCTCACCAGTTGTATTCAAAATGTTTAGTCTGAGGAAGAGGAGGCTGAGGGGAGAGCTCATCAGTCTCTGCAACCACCTGAAAGGTCATTGCAGAGAGGTTGGTGCTGGTCTCTTCTCACAGGTCATTAGTGACAGAACAAGAGGGAAGGGCTTCAAGCTGCACCAGGGCAGGGTCAGACTGGACATTAGGAAAAAATGTTCCACAGAAAGAGTGGTCAGACACTGGAATAGGGGAGGTGGTGGAGTCACCATCCCTGGGTGTGTTTAAGGGTCGTTTGGATGTGGTGTTGGTGGAGATGGTTTAGGGGAGACCTTGGTAGAGTAGGGATGATGGTTGGACTGGGTGATCCCAAGGGGCTTTTCCAACCTGAGTGGTTCTGTGATTCTAAATACACATGGCTGCTTGCACTGGAAGTGCACAGCATTTCCCCCTTTCTTTGGACTGCAGTAATTCTTCTGCATGTCAAGATTCTTACATTTCTATAGGGAAGATACTCAGGATATACCCGTTCAGTTGATTCCATTCTAGAGATCTTGGATATTTGAGTTCTCAGGATTTTTTCCCCAATTATTGCTTCCCCATCCCCCCATAGCAGACCTGAACTCATGGAACATACTGGTGCTCACTCCCCTGCTCACTCACTTCCTGACTGCAGGCAGCTTTGGGGAGTTTTTTCACCATAGCTTTGATCTGTGCATGTACATGAGAGGTGGTTAATCTAACAGCATCATCAACAACCCACACCTCCTTCACCATGGCAAGAAATTTTGGAAAGCAGTCCTTGTCCCAGGGGTTTCTCAGGAAGGTTGGTTTGTTGGGGTTTTGAAAATAGTATTGAAAAGATGCAAGTCCTTGTCTTTGGAGCAGGGTGCAGGTTTGCCAGAATTCCTGACAACTGGAACAGATAGGAGGTTGTACCAGGGACAGCCAGAAACGTGCTGTAAGAATTGTATGGGAACACAGATTTTAAAAATTGGTAGCATGGGGGGAATTTCCTGGAGGGAGAGTGGATGGAGGGGAGAGCAGGAGCAGCCGGGGGGAAATGCCGACCCTGGGGCACAGACCCTGGGTTCCAGGGCACCTAAAATCACTTGTGCTCACTGCTGTCCTGTCCTGGGAGCTACTCCAGGGTTGCTTTGTGAACATACCAGGAGTGTTCCTTGCAGTTTTACTTTCTGCTCCCCTTTGGTGTGGCAGCATCTTCCTTGGCATCCATCCCCCTGCAGCTTCCCCTGCACCGACCAGTTGTCGCTGGGCTGCCAAGCAAGTGTTGAGCCCAGGAGTGTTTTGATGTTGTCACTGCTGATCCCAGCAGAGCACAGCACTGAGCATGCTAATGGAATTACATAAGAGGATTTAGCCCTAATTAAATAAAATCTGCATTATGTCACTATGGTAACCCGTGTCTGTGTTGAGGAGCTCTAATTGCAAGACTGTACCAGCCTTGCTGGTTGGAACACCCTTCAGCTCTGTGTTTGCTCATCAGGAGGAGTTCTGGGGTGTAGCTCTGCTGGCTGCTCAGGAGGACACCAAAGCAAAGGGAGGGATGAGCCTCAGGAAGGCACTGGGCAGTGGGTGATACCTTTGGTGGTGCCAAAAATGTCCATGAATGTGAATCCCAAGGGATTTGTTTTGCGGGGCAGAACAGCCAGACCCTGTAACCCTGCAGGCATCTGATGGAAATCATGTGGTGCCTCCACTTCTGCAGAGCTGGACCTTCAGCCTTCTGGAGTTCCTTCACTAGTTTCTCCCAGAGCCTAGAGGCTGCAGAACAGGTTATCACACACACTGATGGATATCATCCCAAAACTCTAGTGACCTGACAGAAGAATACATTACTTCACTTAATGACAGGGTATCAGAGTCCAGGATTAAATGATTCTGCTACACTTGTGCAGTCATATTGAAGACACTGAGCTTAATCACAGTGCAGATTTTTTACTCCAGTAATGGAAAGGGACAGATTACATTTAGGAGAAGTTGATCAGAATCTCTTCTTCATCTGGAGGTTTGTTAGGGTTTTGGTTTTAGTTGCTCATCATACTCAACCAGCATAGGAACCAGAGAACATGCATTTTGCATCTGTGCTCCCCTTCTGTGGTTCTGTGATGTTCAGAAGACCTGTGCTTGCTGCCCTCTATTGCTGTCTGTGATACTAACCAAGATCTGCTCTGGCTTTGCTTGGCATGGTCATCAATGTGGTTCTGCTTTGAAAACTGTACACATGTCTATATACATTGAAAAGTAATTTTTTTTTCCCTATTTCTTTAAATATTTTGAAATCCTGGAAACTTCAGACCCAGATGGTCTCCCTACCCAAACCTTAGGCCACTATAGGATGACACCTCTCTGAGTTGGTGGTTTGTGTCTATTTATGCTGTAAGGACACAGCCCCAGGAGATCTTTAAGGTCCCTTCCAACCCTAACCATTCTGTGACCCATTCACCCAAGCTCTCACACCTTCATGGCAATCCAGAGTTGTCCTCCTGCTTGTTGCCCCTCACCATTTGCTTGGAATTCCCTGTTGCATAGTGACCTTGGGAAACAAACCAGGACATAGATTCTGGCCTGTTTGAATCCCTCCTGCTCTAAACCTGGTGTGGTTTGTGTTTACCTCAGTCTAAGTGTTCTGCCTGTTGTGATTGCAGATCTGGCAGTGTGGGGGCTCCCTGGAGATCGTCACCTGCTCACACGTGGGACACGTTTTCAGGAAGGCAACCCCCTACACCTTCCCTGGTGGCACAGGGCATGTCATCAACAAGAACAACAGGAGGCTGGCAGAGGTCTGGATGGATGAGTTCAAGGACTTCTTCTACATAATATCCCCAGGTAAGAAGTTACTCTCCCATCATAGGGTCTCTAAAGTTGGCTGAAAAAAGGAAGGTGTCGGTGTAAGGCACGTACAGGGAAGTGTAGAAGTTGAGACCTAACAGCAAAAATGCTTTCAGAATTCAATGGAGTGTCCTTCCCATGGGTCAAAACCTTCTGTATTTTTTTCCCATGGTAAAAATATTAGTTAAGGTTCCTCCTTTCCTGAAGTTCCTGAGGTTTCTTTTCAGAATGTTTTTCTCCTCGTGTTTGCGGCCACGTAGGGAAGTTCTTTCACCCAGTCAGTGTAAGAAGTGCAGGGTTTGGCCAGATGATCCCTGTGATCCCTGGTGGTCCCTTCAGAAGGTGTCAACAGGAGGGACAGCAGAGATGCTCTGGGTCATGGATGGCAGGGCAGGAGCCCTTTGGTCCACAGGACTCGGTGCCATGAGGGATCTTCCCCACATCCTTCTGTCTGATCACTGCCAAGCCACAGTCCTCAGGAGGAACATTCTCTACTGAACGTTCAGTTTTCCTTTTAATTGGTGATTTTCATGACATTGCAGTACAGCACATTTTGCACATTCAAAGTAGGTACAAGATGATGACACAGATCACACAATTATATGAACTAGAACCCATATTTCTATTTAATCTTACAGAGTTGCTAAGGGTTTTGTTCTGGGTAAATATTTAGATGGAATACCATGGTTATCTTAAAGCAGGGGGTATTTTTAGATACAGATTGTGGCCTCTGTATGAGTGAGCTTAATGGGGTAGGCACATTAAAAATGGAAGCTTTCCTTACTCCTGTGTTGCAAGTAGTCCTGTGGTCACAGCTAAGCCTTTTCTTTCTAGAAATCAGGACCAGCAGTTTTATTTAATTTGGCTTGGCTGAAATGAATGAAAAAATAAGGTTAATGTACTTGATAATGTTGTTTTTCTTTTTAAAAGAGTTGTATGTAAAATGGAAAACTATTCTGGGTGGGGTCTTTGTGGTTTTTTTACTACAAATAGTTTTATTGACACCTCAAAGTGATATAGTTAATAAAAAATAAATGGCTTCAGTTCCAAAGCCAGAATATGCAGTGTCTCATGTTTGGAAGCCAGTTAATTTTCATAGTCTTCAGAAATTATTATATAGCATGTCTGGGGTAGAGAGTAGCCACAGAGCATGTAAGCTGTTGTTAGCATTTCTTGTGTGCTCTGGGATAATCTGCTCATTCTCCCATCTTTAAGCTTTCTTCCCATGTAGCAGCAGAATCAGTTTGCATTTGCCCTGTCCCCAAGACACAAACCCCAGGCTGGGTTCTGATCCCCACGGGTTTCACGTTTCACCTGCAGCACAATTTGCTGCTCCTGCAGCTCAGCTCATCCCTGCTGCTTTCCACAAGCTCTTTGGGTGCTTTTGTTATTTTCCAGGGATCCAGGACAGCTCAGTCAGACATCAGGTGCCAGTGTGTGACCACAGGCTGGGAAGTTGGGAAACTCCTGGTTTCTGCCCGGGCTGTCACACGTGTCCCAGGACTGTCACAGTTTGGGCTCACAAAACACACAGGAAAACCCTGGCCAAGCCAGAACATGTAAAGCACCATTAAAAAAATGTCTGTGCACGTCTTCAGTGCCCTGTTCATGGTGTAAAATGAGATGTTTCCCTCTCCCTTCCTGGGATACACACTAAGTATAGACACACATCAATGTGTGTGTAACTGGAAGAGGCAAAAATGAAACAAATCCTAAAAGAAGCATCAAGAGCTGCTGATCCCCAGCAACCAGAGGTCTGTGGGCACTCAGTGTTCTTGGGAAGGGTCCACAGAGCTCTGCCTCCCACTCCAAGGAAGGGCCATTGGATCTCCAGGGAGAGAGGTGCAGGCAGGTGTCCTCTGAAGTACCTTCTCAGGTGCATCTTCTCGTGGTGCTCTGGCAACAGGGCTCTGAGTGGGACATCTGAGGAGGAAGGCTTGGTTTCCTCAAGAAAAAGTAGATCTGTTCTCTCCTCCAGGGAGGAGAGGTTTTGTGGTCCAGTAGGAAGGATGAAACCACGGAAGAAGTTTGAATGTTCATGACTTCAGGACTGATAACATGAGCCAAACTGGCCAGTGAGCTGGAGCTCCATCCCTGTCCAGCACATGTTTTGTGTGGGTGGCAGTGGGATTCCTGGAGGGCAGAGCAGGGTCTCCAGAAACCATCAGAGCCTGTTTGTCCTCTGTTCTCTGTGGTTCTTCTGCATCACCTCGAGGATGAGCTGCTGCCCTGGTCTGGAGAAGCAGGGCTGCTGGTGTTGGGCATCACTCCTGGTGCTGACCATACTGACATCCTGTGCCACTCCTGCTGGAAGTGCCCTGTGCATTGCACTTCTACTGCATTGAACAAAGCACAGAGGATAAACATCCCCTGAGTGAAAAACAACCACACTGGCAGGGTCCTCTTAAAGATGGAAGTGGAACTTTGTGGGAGGTAGGCAGGGTCAGGTCTCTTTGTCATTGCTGGTTACATCTGCCTAATGAAAGCTGAAGGGCACGTGACAGAAAATTTGGCTGACTGTGGGAGCATAATTGGTTTCTGTCCTCCTGCAAGAGGAAGGGAAAAACATGGAAAAAATAAAGGAATGTCTAATATGATGTTAAAGTGAACTGAGAACCCGTGCAGGATGCTCTCAGGTTCAAGCCATAAATGCACCACGTGGCATGAGCCACTCATCACTTCTCTTCTCCCTTATTAAGTTCTTCTTTTTGTGCAGCCTCCTGATACCAAGTTCCTGTTCCACTTTCTTGTTGAACTAAATGCACTTCTAGTAATTTACCCTGAGAAGGTTTTCTTAAGAGCTTGAGGCCTGCAAGCACCAGCCAGGTGTGCTCACCTGAGTGTGTGTGTGGTGAATACTTCCCATTGTGGGCTTTCAGGGGCTGCCTTGACACAAGGCTTTGCTAGGCAGATCAGGAGTTAATTGCTTTAAAGCATTTAGGTGGGCTCAGGCTCTAAAAGCACCATCCTAAGAGCTCTTTGAAATACAATACATTTAAAATGAGACAGTAGCAGAAAGCATTTAAAGGTGACTAGAATAGTGATAGGCATGGAGGAATCATTGAAACATTACAGTTTCAGAAAGTGCTGGGTGAAATTGCTGCTGTGTAGTTTTCTAAAATGTGTTATATTTCAGTTTTAAAATGCTCCCAAATTGGTCATACTTTGATTTTCAAATTCCTAAATTCAACACTCCAAATCCTGGATCAGAACTTTATTTCCCCCCCTTTCTCTCTCTTCCTCTCTGCTGTGCTTCTGGTTTTTGTTTTGGCTTTCTAAGCAAAGCTCCCTGTGGTTACAGCAGGACTCCAGATAGGTCTTGATTTTCCTTTTTATTTATTTAAATCCTTTTTTTCCTCAGAATTCCTACCGAGTTATTGCAGTGAGGAGTTTAGTGCTGAGTGAAAGGGTAAGTCCAGATACAGAAGCAAAATAAAAAGGCTATGGAAAAAATACATCTAATTTGAGCCTCCCTTTGTCCTGCTTAACCCTTTCTCCAGCACCTCTGGAAAACCCTGCTCTGCTGTTTTGCCCAAGGGGTGTGTCAGACTTCCAGGACAGTGGATTCATTTGGAACCACCCCACTAAAATAAAAAGAAGCTCAGGGAAGTGGCAGTAAGAAGGACCCTTTGGCCTTAATCCTTCCTATTGCTGGGAGCTTTCCTGGTGCTGCTGCTGTGCACATCTGCTGCCAAGTGGATGGAGGGATGGAGGGATGGATGGAGGGATGGATGGAGGGATACATGCTTTCTGGATCTGGAGAAGTGGTGAATACTTACGTGTCATCGTCTGAAGTCACCAGTGTCTTGTGGTTCAGCTGGATAGAAAATGTCCAACAGGGATATTTGGAAACCTGCAGATGCTTTTCATGGCAGAAGCTGTTGTGAATCTCTGCCTACGAGTATAAAAATGTGCATTTTGAAGTTTCCTTGTTAGAACTTGTATCTTGGGCAGGAATTACAGATCATTTCCTGTTGCATAAGAGGGGGGCTTCTGGAATCACCTAGAAAAGTCAGTTTTGCTGCTGCCTTTACAATTCCCTTGTTTCAGCAAGAAGCAGGGAGGGTTTTGTCAGCAGCCTTGGGTGTCCAGCATTAGGCTTCCTAGCCTGCCTTTCCTCAGCAGGTTTCTGAGCTGAGAAGCCACCTTGTCTCCCACTGAAAAGACCAATTCTTGCTGTAGGCTGTTTGAATGCAGGCTCCTGAGCACAGATGCAAGGCTACCTGTGACCAACCCTTCCTCAGCACAGTCTGGCACCCAGTGGGATACCAGGTGTTGCAAGCACCACTTCCCACAGTGATTCCTTTGGGAAGGGAAAGTGGAGCATCACTTTCCTCCTCCCACCCAAGGAGGACATTGCTCTGCCAATGTCCCTGTGAGCATTTCACCAGGGCTGGCACAGGGCTGGGGCCTTTTGCTCTTTCTTTTATAACAGTATGATGCCAAGGTGGCTCTAAAAATGCAGTCTCCATCTGGAAAGTTGGGAAGATCAAGAGGCAGAACTGCAAACCACCCTGCAGTGCTTCAGCTCCAGGGCCAGGACTGCACAGAAGTCCTGGTTGGAGCCAGGATGAAACCACTTTTCCTTTTACTGATGGTCCCTCTGCACCTCTGGGTGCAACCTTTGGCTGCAGGTGGTACAAATGAGACCTCAAGTAACCAGAGGAAAAGGAGCTCATCTTAGCAGCACTTAAATATGTGGGAACTCTGCTGTCAGTGCAGGATGAAATTATTCAGGTTTTGTCATGACAATTTGTAATGGAACTGTTTCCTTTTATTAGAAAAGTTAGGGTGAAATTCCAATGATTTGTCTTTCTGTGAACAAAACTTCTCATTCCTTCTGAAATGAGAACAAATTAGCAGAAATGCAGCACTTCTAGTTATGCTCTCTCCTCTGGGAGTTGATCTTTTCTCCAAGGAACAAGTGACAGGACAAGAGAAACCAGCCTCAAGTTGTGCCAGAGGAGGTTTAGATTAGATCTTGGGAAGAATTTCTTCCCCCAAAGGGCTGTCAGGCCCTGGCCCAGGCTGCCCAGGGCAGGGTCCCCATCCCTGGAGGGGTTTCCAAGCCCTGGAGATGGTGCTGAGGGACATGGGGCAGGGGTGGCCTGGGCAGGGCTGGGGAGATGGTTGGACTTGCTGATCTCAAAGGGCTTTTCCCACCAGAAGGATTCCAGGATTCTTTACACAGTTCAGCATTTGCAACTTTGCCCAAAATTCAAATCAAGATCCTAAGAAGAAGATATTATTGAAATGGGAAGGTGGAATTAGGTCAGGAACAGTGATGTTGGCAGGCTGAGGTTTGTTTAATTCAAAACTTAATCTCTTCTGCTGTTTCAGTCACTGGAAGGAGGTTCAGTGCAGGTCTCCTGGATGTTTTCTGGGCTTTTTTGAAGTTATTTATGAATATGCTGTATCAGTTGATGATTAAAATGTGATTATGATGTTCCCCAGGATTAAGAAGCAAATGGAGGAGAAAAGGTGCTTTGTGGTTTTAGAAAATGGAGTTCATAACATTTTATGTGAAAAATAAAAACATCTTCTCAATAAAAACACATGGGAAATAGTGGATTTTTTTTATTTTGTTGCTTGGTTGTTGTTTTTTTTTTTTTAAAACAGGCCATTTCTAACTGCCAGCAGTGGTTCCCAGTATTATTAAACTGCTTTTTTATCCTTTTGTCTGCCACACATTTCTCTTAGTTTATTAATCTGAAAAATAAAGATCTCTAGGTAGTTCTGTCAGAGAACAAAGCAAGTTGCATTTTGGTAATGAGGTCTCTGAAGGTATTATCTAGCAGTGCACACTCATCTACCCAGTTCTCCTCCAGGACCTGATTAATTTGATTTCTTAGCTGATGCCCTGAGAGAAAGGAGGAGCCAATGGTTGTTCACAGTCATGTTGTGTTAAATTTATCTTGGATAATTAGGGTGCACACCTAGTTATTGTATTTTGAGGCAAAATTCTTTATCAGTCAAGTTCTGAATTGCTTTCTTGAAGCTTCCTTCTTGTAAGAATTTAACTCCACTGAAGATGGAGCCCACCTGAAATGTTTTGTAGTCTGTTGACATCCTTCAAGTGGCTCCTCTTACCTTTGTAGAAGCTGTGTGTGGGTAAGAATGATGTCTTACTTTTGCCAGTCTTGAATCTGGCCATCCTGTGGGTTGCCTGTTTGTTCCTGCCACATGCTCAGGGGAGTTAGGGGTGAGAGTTTTTAAAACATCCAAAGAAGTACTGGCAAGGAACACAACTTCTGTTTTAGTATAAATATTGCATTTAACAAGGAATTTTGAATTTTACTTGGCAGGAGCCTAAGAGTCTGCAACGTAGTTGCAGCCTGAGAGCAGAAGAGCCAGATAACTTGGGAGAGTTTTAAAACATCTCAGAAGTGCTGGATGCAGTTCCAGTGGGAGTAGGAAGTCCCTTTCTTAGGAAATAACAGAAATAGAAGGATTTGTTCTGAAAAGTGGAAGAGTTGCTGCATGTTCCCCACGTTGCAGTTGATGTCAGTGGTGCTCAGAAGCTTGTCTTGTTTGTGATGAGGTTAAAATGGTTCTGGGTGGTTGTATTGACAGAGGAGAGAAATTCTGTGCTGTGAGGGTGGTGAGAGCCTGGCCCAGGCTGCCCAGGGAAGCTGTGGCTGCCCCATCCCTGGCAGTGTTGAAGGGCAGGTTGGATGGGGCTTGGAGCAGCCTGGGCTGGTGGGAGGTGTCCCTGCCCGTGCAGGGGGTGGGACTGGATGAGCTTGAAGGTCCCTTCCCACCCAAACCAGTCTTGGATTCCATGATTCTATGACTTCCCTCCTAAAGCTGTACAATCCCTGCAAGAAGTTTTTTGACTGCAAGAAGTGTTCATTCCTGCAAAGTACCCCACAAGGGATGGCCAACCTCATCCCAGCAAGGCAAAAGGTGCCCAATGCAACATCAAACTGCAGAGCCAGGTGCTACATAGTCGTTTGTTTTCAGCAATTCTCCCCCCCTTCCTTCCATAGGAGTCTTTTGTTGGCACCTCTAAGATAAAAACCTGCCAGCTTAACAATAGCTGATCTCTGTTAGGATATTTAGCAGTCAGCTTTGTATTGACTGTTATCCATTATAAACCAGTGTAAGTGATGTAAATCAACCATGCAGGGTTACACTTCAGGTGGTTCTTTGCTACTATGCCAACATCCTTTCCTCATATGCAGAAACACACTCCTTTACTTTGTTGTTTCCACCACCTGAGGGTGTTTGCACCTGGGGGGATTTGCAGGGGTGAACACCCAGCACTCCAGTCCTGGCAGCCTCTCCTAGCCAGCCTCTCTCATCCCACTCAGCCTGTATATCCCTAAATGTAGGCAGCAATGTCAATCCAGCCATTAAAATACTGTATCTAATCACTGAATGGAAATAATTACCTTCTCAGAATGGGACTGCATTTGCACAGTCAGCTGAAAAGGATAATGCACATCATAGTTCACTTTCCCTGCACGCTCAGCGCGTTGCTGAGCTGCTTTATCTCCTGAATAATCAGTTAGTGCTCAATTCCCATGCCCTGCCTGGTCTATTAAAGTAAGGCCCAAATGCAAAGTGACATTATTTTTGTGAGCACTTTATTTAAAGCATTATGGAGAATTTAAATATAGTGCTTTATAGTCTTAATTTGGGATTACAGGGTAAGTGCTTGTGTATTACTTAGATTTACTCAGCAGATGATGGGAATCCTCCTTTCAAGTGTAATTATACAATTAGGTTGATAATTACTCTATCAATTTAGGAAGTAAGAGCTCTTGATAAACATTTTCACTCTTCCCTTGCCTCTTTAGCATCTTAGTGCTAGAGGGCTGCCAGAGCTGGAAGGGCACTGATTCCAGGCTACTGATGTAGCCTCTGGTGGTCTGATCCTGCAGTGAGATGTGTCTGGCTGGGCTGGGAAAGGGGGAGACACAGGGGAGGGGAGGGAAAAAAAAGAAAGAAAAAAGAGGGAAGGGAAGGGAAGGACATACAAAGTTTAATACAACATTTTTCAGTGTCACAGCCAAGGTCCTGCCTTGGTTCCTTGTTCCAAGAGTGGCTGGAGGGCTGAATGCACCATGGATGAGGGATGAAATTCCTCATGGTCTGTCAGTTGCAGGTGGGGCATTAATTCTGCCCCAGAGAAAAGGGGGTGAATTCCCAGAGGTGCTCTGGAGCACCAGGGATGTGCTCTGGCTCCATATGCACATCAGACTGAGACACCTCTTGGAAGAGCAGCAGTGCAGGGGCACCTGAGCTGTCGATTGCTTCCCAAGGCAAAAGTTCCCTCTCTGCTGTTGCTTCCCTGCTTGTATTTAAAGCACTGATCTTGAAAACCTCACAGTCCTTCCTGGACTAACATGATGGTCAGGCTGGCTTGTGGGGAGCCCAGGGAAGTCATGATGTCTTCATCCACTCCATCCTGGGTGGTCCAGGCAACATCTTGTGGGTCCACGTGCTGCAGCTCTTCCATAAGTGACTTGACAGCCCTGCTTGTGGAAGGAGAAGCTCTGAAGTGTGTCCTGAGTCAGTCTTTGGAAAACAAACCTATTTCCAGTGTGGGTGTTCAGCCCTCAGTCTTTGCTTGGCTGGGGAGGTTCCCCCAGCCACTGTAATTCATCAACAGTAACCATGACTAATGCTCTTCAAACACCACTTAATGGTCTAGAGTCACCAAAAATACTAAGTGACTACAGCAGAAAAGAAACTGAATTATTTATATGAAAGTATTTGCCCTGATCCCGTTCCTGGTTGGTGCTACTCTACTGGAATTTGTTGTTATTGATCCAAGTAATAAAAATAGCAGCTCCAGCCAAGGGCTGGGGGTGCTGATCTCAGGAAGGTGTTTGGGAGGGATGCCTTGGTGCCCCTCAGCAGCCAGGTTGGTTCTTTCAAGGAGGTGTTGGGCTGCCAGCCCAAATCCTTCCCTCTGCAGCTGTGCCCAGAGTCCTGTCAGGGTGTCATGGCTGGTCACACAGTAGCCAGGCTGAGTTGTGCAAAATAAAAGTATTTAGCCTAATAGTGCATTATTAAAACCAGCAGCTGCCTTGAGCATTCGTGTGGTTTGACTTAGGTTTTGGGGTCATCAAGCTGGATGTGATTCCAAGGTGCTTCTACTTTAATTCAAAGGAGGTGGGAGAATTTGGGTTTTTCTGGCTCATAGTTGTGGCAAAAGTCTTGACTCCTTAAAGCTGCCCTGACCTAAAGCTGCAGTCCAGAGGGAGCTGAAAACCTTTTTTCTTAGTTGTAATCCCTCTTTTGTGTATAGCCTGGGGTTTGTTTTGAAAGGAGGAAGATGGCATTAGCAGAGGAACAGACACAGAAGTGCTCCTGTGGAATTAACACAGACAAATCACCACAGATCCAGTCCAGGTTTTTATCTGTTGGGCCATTTCTAGCACTGATGTTTGCAAAGAACCTTCTGTTGAATTCGTAATAAAACAAGGCCTAAAGAGGTGGGTTGGCAGGTCCTTGCCAGGGATGCCTGGGGTTATTTTTCCCTAACCATATCCCCTGTGGGGCGTGTGACAAAGCTCAAATGGCTTTAATGTGGAGCAGGAAGAAAACTTCTGTTACGTGTCATACAAGTGGAATGGGAAAAGGAACTGGTGTGCACTGGGCCTGGCAGTGGAACAGCAGGGGCTGCCAAGCAGGGGTTGCAGCACACTGGGGAGACAGGCTGGCTTCCTGCTGTGTCCCTGGAACTGCTGACTCAGTCCTGTTTTGTAGGGATGTGGGGATGTTCCAAGTGAGACTCCCTGAAGATCCCCACAGCACAGGGGCCGGTGGCCAAGCTCTTGTCTTCGTGCCATGAATGTCAATAGAAAGCAAACTCTTAAATTTGGGAACAACCTGAATGGAAGAGTCTTTTGTGAAGGTGTTTGTTAATTTTTTCCAGCTCCAAAAGTACATTTTTTTACTGACCAATCAGCTCCAGCCTTGCTGTAGTGCCAGCAGCACAAGGTTCCCTCCTGTCACTCTTACATGTTAGTAAGAAAAGACTGAGTTTCCCAGGAACACTCCATTTTCTATGGTTTTCCTTCCACAGAAGAGCTGTAACCTAGCAGGGTTCTATGGTTTTCAGAAGAAAAAACATCTTCCCTGTCAAAATCCTTGCAATAACTTTACTACTTAATTTTCAGTCTTTGATGCTGAGTGTTTAAAGCAGAGGTTGCTTTTCAACGTTCTTGAGAGATGAGCTGGAGAAACTTCTTAATGCAGGATTAATTTTATCCATAATACTGTTTCCATTTATATCTGTATCAGTAAAATTGTTTTGTTGTTTGTTTTTTTTCTTGAACATCTGGACAAAATTGGCAACGTAGGATTAAATTAGCCTGTCACATTCCAATATCTATGTAAGTGTTACACATTGCAGGTAGGTTTATAGGGTAAAACAACATTTAAAGCCCCAGAATAAGCTTTAGAAGTGCACCACGCTGTCAAGGAATGCTTTATTTGCAGAATTATTGACAATATTGACTCATTTTCTGGCACAATAAGACTTTTTTGTGTCAGAAATTGCAGGCCTGTTTCCCCCGAGCACATGTAGGTGATGTTGTCCCTAGAAAAGCTCAGAATCTTCATTCCATGCCCTATTTTAGATTATGAAACCACTGCCTATATTTATCTGAAGTCACCCATGACTTGATGTGAGAACTTCTCAGGAAGAGAGAGGGTGGGGGGTGGGTTGAAGTTTTTTTGGGGTTTTAGCACATTTTTGGTTCTTTTACTTTTTAATGAGTTATCTCTGGTTTTTGGCAACATGAAGAAGATGTCAAGGAATTAATGTTGTGGCTTAAGTAGCAGGTGCAGGTGTTCCCTGTGACTATGGTTGCTTTTGGTGCAGGTCTCACATGCAGGTCCCTGGATTTTAGAAAGGTACAGCATTACAGGTGTTGCTTTCTGAGGTTTCTGGTCCCTCCACGTCCTTGCAGGAGGCAGCAGGGTGTGCAGGACACGAGCAGCAGATTTGATTTGAATGGGAAGGGACCTTAAAAGATCATCCCTTGCCACCCTCTGCCATGGGCAGGGACACCTCCCACCAGCCCTGGGCACTGCTTGAACCCTGCTGATCCAGAAGGCAGTGTTTTCCCCAGGTTATTAGCCAGTGTCCATATCCCTGGAGGCTCCTGGATCCTGGGGGGGCACAGGGGGTGCAGAGCAGGCTGGGCTGCAGGGGATGTGTGTGCCCCAGCCCCTGGGCACGTTGCTCTCCCTGTGAGCAGGCTGTGAGGCAGTGCAGTCAGAGGAGGCTTCTCACAGGCTTCCCAGGGCAGCTGGAGCCTGATTTGGATGAAGTTTCCAAAGCGTTGCTCTCACATAAAGAAAATGATTCTCATTTCAGCAGCTTCTGTTTCATTCCGGGCGAGATGTTTTTCCTCTTTATCGTGGTGCTTTAAGGTCTTGTTCTGCAGAGCTGGTTCATTGGGCCAATTTTGAACCTCTGTCCTTGTGTGCCAGTGGGCAGGACGTGCCCATTAGAGAAGATGCAGGTGTCATGCAATGCTGCAGCCAGTTCATTTGTCCTACTTGAAGCTACATCTGCTGCTCTGTGAAACAATCTGCTTCTTCCCTGAGATGTTTCTAATGCATTCATTTCCACGCTGCCCTTTCTGTGGCTCCTTGTGATGTTTCATTTCTTTTTTGCACCCCAGGTCATTTTACATAAGTTTTCTTATTCAAGTGTCAGCAGCCTTGTTATTCATTAACTATTTTTGTATTTCCTCTGAGCCCCATCGATTCTTTAGCAAGTAGTGGCAATAAATTAGTATTGATTCATAATAGCTTGGTTTTAAATGGAGCAGAAGGGAACATAAAGGTTTGCTGGAGGTCCATGCCAATGAGGTCCTTGCTGGAAGGAAAAGCAGAGGTTTGTGCTGGCGTTGCTGGGTGTGATGGGAGCAAAGAAATGAGCGAGCCTGGTTTGTGCAAGGTGCTATGTATTGAAGAGAGGAGCTTTGGGAAAGGAGAACCTGCCTGGGAGTGTTACCAACGTGTGTTAGGAGCCTGTGGAGAGAGAAGAGAGAGCTAGAGGGGGGATGGATGGCAGTGCCCTGCAGAGCTGGGTCAGCCCCACACTGGGGCACCAGGACCCAGGATCCCAAGACCTGGAGAGCCTTGAGGTAAACCTGCCCTGGTGAGGTGAGCATGCCAAAGCCACCAAACACTCCCCACCTCCATGGCCAAGCTTTACTGAAATGTAGAACTAGGGTTTATATTGCTGAAGTTGTTTAATGACAGCAAACTCAAGTGTGAGGTTGAGTCAGATCTTTTTATGCTTCCTGTGCTGGTGATGGCAGGGCTTGAACCAAGGGTGGGAATGGAAATCCCTGTAAGAATTGTAGAGCAAAATAGAAACAAGGTGTTTGGTGAAACCAGGGGTTAGAGAAGCAACCCTTCTAATTTGGTTTGTAACTCCAAGGTGTGTGTGTGCAGGAGAGGCTGTGGTGTTCGTGACCTCAGACCCTAACTGTGCTGATACCCTTTTCCCTCATGTTCAGCTTCACCAGAGGCCCACAGTACAAAGCACCACAAAACACAGATACTGCATTTTTCCAAACACTTCCAGTGCCTTTCCAGGAGGAGGATGAGCTTAATTATAGATAAGGTCTGAGTAGCACAGCTAATAGCAGTACTGCACGTCCTGAAGAGGCAGCAATCACAGACCCCTTCTCCCCCTGGCCTGGAAAAGCTTGCCCAGAAAGCATAACTTACTTTTCTTTTAATAAAGTCTCTTTCCTGAGATGAAGTATGTTTTCAGCTGGGTCTTGTGTAGCACACATGGCTACACTCTCAGTATGTGCAGATGACAAATCCTTTGCAGCAAAGCCCGTGTCACAGCCCCCTGCCTGCCCAGTGGGGTCCCGAGGTGGGACCCCTTGGTGGCTGCTTTGCCTGGTCCCTTTGGGGTGGGCAGGGATGGACACAAGGTGGGGAAACAGCCCTGAGAGGGTCCAGAATGGAAGCACAGGATGTAGGCACCTGGGGCTTTAGGTACTGTAAGTTAAATCAGTGACTGCATGAGTTGTAATTAGAGGAAAATTGCCATTTGCATAGGCCAAGTATTAAATAACTGTAACCCTGATAATTTTCTTCCCCTCAAGAGAGACAAATGAAACTCTGTGGCCACTCTCCTTGGTTGCAGAACAGCTGTTAAATTACATCTGTTTCTTGGGGGAAAAAAAAAAATAATTTAAAAAAAATAATCTTTGAGTCCTTTCAGAATGTTGGAGCCCCTCCCCAGGCAGCTCCCTGAGCATCCTGCAGCCCAGATCTTCTGGCTGCTGCAGATGGAGCCTCCTGCTCCTCACATGTCCTTTCCAGCCCATGTGCCCCATTGCCATGAGCTCAGCTTTCCCTCTTCCATCTCCACCTCAGTCCCCACAGATCCTGTGAGTGCTCTCAGCACCTTTCTTGGCCTTTTGTGGTATATGCTGTGCTTCAGTTAATTACCCAGAATGACATCGTGTCCTAAAGAGCTGGGAACACACACAAGTGTGCTTATCCAAAGTGAGTTAATTTTTTATGAATAGTGATGAGTAGTTTTACTGTTGTTGTGTACTGAATTTCTTTGAGAACTGTTACCACCTTGTGCTTTAGGGCGTGATTGCCCAGCAGAACAGGCTGATGTCCTTGGAGTTTCACCCCTGTGATCATTTCAAAACCAAGATCCCATAAATAATGGAAAGCAGAAGGTGATGGAGATGGAGCATGAATCTCAGCTGTAAATCTGGGAGGGTCTTTCAGCCTATTTCAGCTGCATGCTGGGCAGTTGCTGATTCTTTGCCTGCCAGTGCTGCTGTGTATGGCAGATCTCACCTGAAAGGAGATTGAATGAGGCCACAGAGAATGTGTTTGTTTGTTTGTTTGTTTTTGTTATCTTTCTTAATAACTGAAGTTGGCCAAGCACCTTAAGAGTGGCCTTTCTGTTTCTGTCTGTAGTGCCCACCTCCTTCATGCACGGGGTTGGTGTTGAAAAGGATAGTTTAATATTATTTGAAACTGGGAAAGTCGTGCCCACCTGCAAATGTCAGCTTGATGAGAGGGTGGAGAATGGAAATGGTGTTTCCCTCCTATACTTTCTTCATGTAGGAAGTTCAGAAGTTGAATGTACATTGTCTTCCTTTCTTTGGGAGTAAAACTGTGTGTCTGACATTTCTTCTCACAGTGATGGATTTCTTTCCAAGGAATTATGGGGAGAGCAAATGCACTGCCTGACTAGCTCTCCTAGGTTTTGGCAGCAGTGGATGTTCATTGAATTGAAATACAAACACACTGTGCAGGGGATGTCTAATGGATTTCCCCTCGCCTTGAGCACTAGTCTGTTGTTTTTCTATCTTGGTGGCCTTGTATCTGATGTGTGGCCCCCACCCCCAGTGGCCAGGAGATGCTGCTGGCTCAGCTCTCTGATGCAAAGGTCTGTGGTGGGAGTGGGGCTGCCAGACAGGGTGGCAGTTTACCTGTGACATGATGTGACATCTTGTCCCTTGAGGAGCAATGGGGTTCTCAGGATGAGGAATGGATCCTTTCTGGTGCAGTCACCCAGGGAGTGATCAGTAAACAGCTGTGCCTTGACCAACTGCTCTCAGAACAGAGTGCTGGAGAGCACCAGCAAGATGCTTTGGAAAAGAGGGTTTGTAACAATGCCAGTGGATGTGGGATTCTTTCATGTTTTGGAATGGGAAAAAACCAAGGAATTTGGCAGTCCTGCCTTTTCTGGATGGATAAATTATCTGAAAAGAAAAAAAAGTGATTTTTTGGGTGTTTCTGTTTGCTAAATGAATGATTTACTGCTTGTAAAGATCTGTGGTGAAGCAGCTGCCCGTGCACACGTTGCTGTGCCACGATTCCAGCAAACGGGAGCTGATGAAGGGGAACCCCTGACGCGCGGGGATGGAGCTGTGAGCTCTGCAGCTCCACCAACACCCTGCTTTGATCATCTCTCCTCCTCACCATCCCAGGTGTTGTTAAGGTGGATTACGGCGACGTCTCCGTCCGAAAAGCACTGAGGGAGAACCTGCAGTGCAAACCCTTCTCGTGGTACCTGGAGAACATCTACCCCGACTCCCAGATCCCCCGGCGCTATTACTCACTGGGCGAGGTAGGAACCTTTTCCCTGGGCTCTGGGAAGGGGATGGTGGGGCTGTGGGAACAGAGGCCTTGCTGGGAGGATGGCTCTGGAGGGAGGAATAAAGTGCTCCTGGGCCTCCTCTTAGTTATCCTTTATTTTGAGCAGGTTCTGGTTCCTCAAGCTCTTCCCTAAGGCAGCGTCGCTATTCTGAGCACCAATGTTCCCCATTAAACATTTATCCTTTAAACTGAGTGGTCTTGGAAGCCTGAGGTTTGTGGCCAATACTTTGAAATGATTAAATAAAATGAAAGAAACTTTCCATCATCTCCTACCACCTTCCTGTAGAGCAGAACAAGCTTTTTCTCTTTGCCTTTCCCTTTGAAAGGAATGTGTTTGCTCCTTGGTGCTGTGTTTTCCAAGGAGGCTGCCTGGAGCCCGGGATCACAGACATCCCTAATGATCTGAAGGTCCCAGCAGCACCAGGAACTGAAAACCTCTTTAACACACTGCTAATTCACTGGTAAAAATACTCTCTTGAGCTGTGCTGAAGCTGACTCTTCAAAGCTCCCAACTGGTCTGATTTAAAGGTGGCTGCAGATAGAGCAGCAATCAAAAGACCAAATGGCTGCTTTTTTTTGACATCCAGGAAAGTCATTTACTATTGAAACTTGCAATTGTGGTGAAAAATAAAAGCCACAGTAGGGCCTCCAGTTTAACTGTGACAAAATCAAGTGAAACATGGCTCTACAGCAAGGGAAGGACTCATCTGACAAGTGTCAAATAATAAGGTTTTGTACCATATTGTCGGACTGGAAAATAATAGTATGAGAAAGTAATAAAATAGTTATTAAAACACCTTATTTTTACCAACACTGCCTCAGTTTCTATGGAAACAGCAATTCAGGCAGGGTCCATGAATTAAAAACTCATGCTCTGCTATTACAGCTGCTGCCTGCCAGTTGAGCAGGAAAGTGGATTTTTAGACCCAAAGCTCAGGTACCATCAGCAGCAGTAATGGACAATTTCTAAAACATCTGAAGTGCATTTCTCAGGCGTGTTCCTCTCTCCCAGCAGAGATGTGGCCCCAGGCAGGACAAACCCTCTGACTCATCAGTGCAGCTGGGACCATTAGTCCCTACATGGTGCCCCCCCTTTGGAGGGGCCTGGGGGTTTTGCTGCCTGCTAAGAACCAGCTTGGAGAGCAAACCTGAGCAAATTCCTCTCTAATCAAGGCAGCCTGGAACCTGATGCTCTTTAAGGTCCCTCTCAACCTTAAGCATTCTGTGATTCTAACTGTTCATCGTCAGGCCTTGAAATATGTTGTTCTTTTGTAGTATAAACTGTTCATTTTGTCAGATTTGGGATAATCATCCTTAATTTAGGTGCAGGTGTGACCTGAACTCGGCCAATGCTCGTGCCTGGTTCCCTTGCACCACTCAGAGTGTTAGAAATAATGACCAGTGTTGTCATACATTTTAATTGGCTCTTTATTTGGCTGTGGCACAGCTGATTGATGAACATCTATCTGTTGCTTTTATAAATGAAGTCTGCAGTTTTTAAATGAAGCTTCAAGAAGGGGAGTTGTGTGGAGCTGAACTGCCAGGGCTGTGGTTGTGACTCCTGGGAGGCAAGGACAGGGCCTGGCCTGGGCAGCCCTTGGGTTTGCACAGTTTAGAAGTCCCAGTATATTGTATTGTCTAAACAAACCAGCACAGGGCACTGGATGAGACTGTCCTTGAATGCTGTGCTGCTTAAATGTCACTTTAAAATCTCATTATACCCCCCCTGTTACAAGGGTCTGAAAGGAGGTTGTGGGGAGGTGGGAGTTGGGCTCTTCTCCCAAGTAAATAATGGCAGGACCTGAGGACATGGCCTGAAGTTGCCCCAGGGGAGGTTCAGATTGGGTATTTGGAAGAATTTATACATTGGAAGAGTGGTCAGGCCCTGGAACAGCTGCCCAAGGGAGGTGGTGGAGGCACCATCCCTGGAGGTGCTCAAGAAACGTGTGGATGTGGCACTTCAGGGCCTGCTCTGGTGGCCAAGGTGGTGGGGGGTTCTTTCTGGGTGTTTTTGGTGAGGGGTGTGTGGTTGGCTGTGTTTGTTTGGAGGGGGTGTTTGTGCTGATGTGTTTGGACTCAGTGATCTCAGAGGTCCCTTCCAACCACGACGGTTCTGTGCGTCTCAGTATTTACCCGAGAGGTTTGCGAAGCGCAGGTCGGCACACGTCCGGGTGTGTTCAGGGTGCAGGGATGATGTGCTTCCTCCTGCAGGGAGGTGATTGCTCTGCACAAACACGAGATTTCAGGCGTTGTGTTGCAGTTCTTTGTTTTTTTTTTCAAGGAACGTTTGGTCTCTTTCCTTCCTCAGATCAGGAACGTTGAAACCAACCAGTGTTTAGACAACATGGGCCGCAAGGAGAATGAGAAAGTGGGCATCTTCAACTGCCATGGCATGGGGGGAAATCAGGTAAGAGAAGAAAACCCACCACAACAGGGTTATTACTTGTACAAGAACTGCCTCGGGCTGATGCTGGGTAGAGCAGATTCAGGAGAACCTGATGGGAATTCACCCAGAGCTGTGGATTCCTGGGCAGCCGTGGCTGCCCCCACCAGCCTTTCTGTGCAAGAGGGGGCAGTTTTGGGGGCCTGGGGGGTTGGATGCAGCAGGTACAGCCCGGGGGAGGTGGCAGGGGGGTCCTGGGGACCCTCTGGTTTGATCCTGGTGGCCACAGGATTCCCTCTGTGGTCCTCAGCTATGGCAGCTCAAGCACAGACACGTTGGTTCACTGTAAAACAAGCAGCAGTAAGGGAAGATATGAATGTAAGTTGCAAAACGTTGGAGGTTTTGAGCTGAAAGAGTTTTAGGAGGACTCAAAAAAATCCATTTTCTCAGCTGCAAATTTTGAAAGCAGATCAGGTAGGTCCAGTGAAATATCCAGCTGGATATATTAATTGTATTCCTACTGCTTAGACTGCAGAGAAATACATTTAAGGCTTTAGATGCTCATGTTACAGAATGTGTTCATGAATTTTAATATATTTTTTTTTGGTGTTGGGAGAAGAAAAATCTTTTTTTAAAAGAGAAGGGTAAGAATCTGTGGGACTCGTGGCTGAATTAATCTGTTTCTAAAATGTGTATATTAAACATATGCAGTGTATTCATTCAAATTGAGGGTTTTTTCATGGAAATAGGAAGGGTGGTGGCAGGGAAAGTGTCCCTTGTGCCTGGCTGTGTGTGACAGGGAGTAACAAGGTCCATGGCAATCATTGTCTCTGCCTGCTCACTCTATAAACACCAGTAAGTTTTTCCTGTCCTGATACCTCAGATTCAAATCAGCAGAGCTGGTTCCTTGGGGTTGGGTTGGGTTCTGCAAGGTCAACCTGCAATTCAGGGACTTTTCCCCAGGGAGGCTGTGGTGTGTGGCATCAGGATGGGAAATAGGGTCTCCCAGCTCCTGCCCACCATGCACAGGGGGAAAAGGCAGGATGCTTCTGCTCCATCTCAATTCTCCCTGTCACTGATTTGACCTGGAAATTGGTCAGAACTTGGTGCAATCTCCTCCTTTTTCTTGCACCTTTCTGAAGGTAGTTTAGCCACATTTCTCTACTTGGTCTGCTTTACTTTTGGAGAAGCTTTCTCCCCTTCTTCCCCTTGATTCATAGAATCATGGAAGGGTTTTGGTTGGAAAAGCCCTTTAAGATCACCAAGTCCACCCATTCCCCCAGCCCTGCCCAGGCCACCCCTGCCCCATGTCCCTCAGCACCATCTCCAGGGCTTGGAAACCCCTCCAGGGATGGGGACCCTGCCCTGGGCATCCTGGGCCAGGGCCTGACAGCCCTTGCCAGGAAGAAATTGTTCCCAATATCCCATCTAAACCTCCCCTGGCACAACCTGAGGCCATTTCCTGGTTCTGACAGCTCTCTCAAAGACCCCAGGTCTCATGGTTCAGCTCGTGACACACCTTGGAGCAGAGGGCTGCTGTTGCCTTCATCTGCTGCAATTAAACTCCCAAGAGTTCCCCCAGTAGAACCTTGGCCTAGTACTGGCATTTCTCCCCAGGGAAGGTCTTTGGACCATGTACCTGCTGGGTAATGCTTGCTGAGGGTGGCTTTTTCTAGTGCCACCTCTGCTAGAAACCATGGGAAGATGCAGGATCTTAGAGCAAGCTCCTGCTTTCTTGCTGAGGTGAGAAAGGCTGGCTGTTGTGTTTGTCCCACACTTCACTGTCTTTCTAAACTGGGAATGCAGGTGTTAGCACACTGGTGAGGCTGCCTGTGACCATGCTTGAAGATTCCCTTCACACCTTGGGTGTTTGGTGTGTTTCCCTTTCTTCCTGTATGTACTGAGAAGAACCCCCCCCTTTTTGTTAAGAGAAAAGCCATAGAATCCCAGACTGGTTTGGGTTGGAAGGGACCTTAAAGCTCATCCAGTCCCAACCCCTACCATGGGCAGGGACACCTCCCACCAGCCCAGGCTGCTCCAAGCCCCATCCAACCTGCCCTTCAACACTGCCAGGGATGGGGCAGCCACAATGGGAAATAGGGTCTCCCAGCTCCTGCCCACCATGCACAGGGGGAAAAGGCAGGATGCTTCTGCTCCATCTCAATTCTCCCTGTCACTGATTTGACCTGGAAATTGGTCAGAACTTGGTGCAATCTCCTCCTTTTTCTTGCACCTTTCTGAAGGTAGTTTAGCCACATTTCTCTACTTGGTCTGCTTTACTTTTGGAGAAGCTTTCTCCCCTTCTTCCCCTTGATTCATAGAATCATGGAAGGGTTTTGGTTGGAAAAGCCCTTTAAGATCACCAAGTCCACCCATTCCCCCAGCCCTGCCCAGGCCACCCCTGCCCCATGTCCCTCAGCACCATCTCCAGGGCTTGGAAACCCCTCCAGGGATGGGGACCCTGCCCTGGGCATCCTGGGCCAGGGCCTGACAGCCCTTGCCAGGAAGAAATTGTTCCCAATATCCCATCTAAACCTCCCCTGGCACAACCTGAGGCCATTTCCTGGTTCTGACAGCTCTCTCAAAGACCCCAGGTCTCATGGTTCAGCTCGTGACACACCTTGGAGCAGAGGGCTGCTGTTGCCTTCATCTGCTGCAATTAAAATCCCAAGAGTTCCCCCAGTAGAACCTTGGCCTAGTACTGGCATTTCTCCCCAGGGAAGGTCTTTGGACCATGTACCTGCTGGGTAATGCTTGCTGAGGGTGGCTTTTTCTAGTGCCACCTCTGCTAGAAACCATGGGAAGATGCAGGATCTTAGAGCAAGCTCCTGCTTTCTTGCTGAGGTGAGAAAGGCTGGCTGTTGTGTTTGTCCCACACTTCACTGTCTTTCTAAACTGGGGATGCAGGTGTTAGCACACTGGTGAGGCTGCCTGTGACCATGCTTGAAGATTCCCTTCACACCTTGGGTGTTTGGTGTGTTTCCCTTTCTTCCTGTATGTACTGAGAAGAACCCCCCCCTTTTTGTTAAGAGAAAAGCCATAGAATCCCAGACTGGTTTGGGTTGGAAGGGACCTTAAAGCTCATCCAGTCCCAACCCCTACCATGGGCAGGGACACCTCCCACCAGCCCAGGCTGCTCCAAGCCCCATCCAACCTGCCCTTCAACACTGCCAGGGATGGGGCAGCCACAGCTTCCCTGGGCAACCTGGGCCAGGCTCTCACCACCCTCACAGCAAAGAATTTCTTCCTAAATCTCCCCTTTGTCAGCTTGAAACCATTGACCACCTCCCCCCCCGCATTGTGATACACCTTGTAAGAAGTCCCTGTTCAGCTTTTCTAGATGACTGTCATGTCTTCAAACCTTCTGAAGAACCAGGTGTGAGGTTGGGAGGACTGTAAAGCTTTGAGGTAAAGACAGATGGAATCTGAGTGTGTATATATATATATTTATATATGGATACGGACCGTATAGCCTATAGAAATCTGAATAACTACTAAATGCAGCCATTCTTTCTGAGCCCTCTGAAGCCAGTATATCTCAAACCTAAAGACATTTTGGCTTCAGTCTCCTTTGTGTTTCTCACACAGACAGTGTGTTGTGTGTTCCTGCAGGGCAGAGGGACTCTGCTCCCTGCCTGGGCATGAGCAAGGAGCAGTAGCTGCTGTCCTTGGTGGAGCTTTGGCTGGAATCCTGCAGGCAGAGCATTATTCACCCTCTAGTGCTCATAACTCCCATTAGCAGTTATCTTTATTAAATTCTCTTTAATGAGAAATTAGAACTGAGCTCAGACTTGCAAATGCTGGGGGCGGGAGGAGCTGTGTGGTTGCAGAAATAGCTGAGGAGCAAAGCTACTTCAGAATGAGAACGAAGCAGGAGTAGTAGTGCCTGGGTCGTTAGAGCTGAGCAAGATGCAGGGCAGTGATCCAGCCTGGGGCAGGGGCAAATACCTCACAGCCACCTGAGTGATTTGAAGGAATTCAGGACAGCAAGATTTGAAAAAGAGGCATTTCTTAAAAAGAAAAATGAAGTGCATTAACTGAAGCCCTTCATGGGAGAATTGTTTTCATAGAGCAAAGCTGGGGAGGTTTGTTGTTATGTTGGCACAGGTATTTCAGATCATCCTGTGTCTGTTAGGACCTGGTGACCATCAGTGATCTTTGAAATAAATACCATGGTTCTCCTCATGCGTTTGAGAGCAACTGTAGAACTGTTTTCTTTGCTCTCTGTGGAGGGGAACAAAACCTGCAGAGCCTGTCCTCAGCTCAGCCGTGGTGGGGACGTGGCTTCAGGGGCTGGTTTGTGCAGGTGTCTCCTGGGGGGTTTGGGGGGCATCAACCTACTTCTGGAATGATGTTTTTCAGGAGGGAGGTACCCGAGGTTGATTAAAGAAAGCACTGACCACACATGAATTGTGAGGAAAAGCAATTCTCCTGCTTTCCAGCCTCAGACAGAGGGACATGATCCATCAGTCTCACACCTTTTCCCCCCCCCTTGCCCCCCACCCCC
>NW_009953793.1:119038-138929 GCF_000747805.2 Chaetura pelagica
CCCCCTTGCCCCCCCCCACTGCTGAGCTGTGGCTTTGTGGTATTTTAGAGGAAATTTGCTCCTCCCAGAGGGCTGGTGGAGGGTGACAGAGCTGTCTGCTTTCCCTGCCTGCTGTCATGGACACAGTGCTCAGGCTTTCATTGCCTGGCCCTGGGAATGTTGGCAGCAGCTCTTGGGAGCATCAAGCCTGTGCTCAGGGCAATAATCAAAGCAGGTGATCCAGGGTGGGCAGGAGGTGGCCAAGGTGGCCACCAGCATCATCCTGGCTTGTGTCAGCACTGGGGTGGCCAGCAGGAGCAGGGCAGGGACTGTCCCCCTGTGCTGGGCACTGGGGAGGCTGAAACTCAAATCCTGGGCTCAGTTCTGGGCCCCTGGGGACAGGAAGGACACGGAGGGGCTGGAGTGTGTCCAGGGAAGGGGCTGGAGCACAAGTGTGAGCAGGAGCAGCTGAGGGAGCTGGGGGTGTCCAGCCTGGAGACAAGGAGCTGAGGGGAGACCTGCTGGCTCTGCAGCTGCTGAGAGGAGGTTGGAGCCAGGGGGGTCGGGCTCTGCTCCCCAGGAACAAGGGCTGGGACAAGGAAATGGCCTCAGGTTGTGCCAGGGGAGGTGGAGGTTGAGGGGGGCAGTCCCCATCCCTGGAGGGGTTTCCAAGCCCTGGAGATGTGGTGCTGAGGGACATGGGGCAGGGGTAGCCTGGGCAGGGCTGGGGGAAGGGTTGGACTTAATGGTCTTAAATGGCTTTTCCAACCCAAACGATTCCATGATTCTATAAAACCTCTCCCCAGGCAGCTTGGAGCTCCTGTCCCCTGCTGCCCAGGCTGTCAGCATCTCCTGTGCATGGCAGCTCCATGTGGGAGAGGATGCTGTGGAAAGGTCATTGTGTTTCCTGCAGGATGGGGAGCATTTTGTCAAGATTTGTTTTCAGTGACTGTGGAATTGCATCAGCCAGGAGTTTGCTTTGAGTGAGTTTACCTGGGGCAGGTGTGATCAGAGTTCACATGTTTCATAGGTTCCAGGGGGAACATGGGTCCCTTCTGGCAGTGTTTTCTACAGGAAGTTCAGGCTTTGTTTGCCCTGACAGTTCAGGAGGAGCCTGGTGCACACAGGAAGGGTTGCTGGAGGGTTCTTTGTCCCCAGTTAGCTGTGAATCATGTGGGTCTTTCAGAAACGGGTCTGTTTCAGAGACCTTCCCTTTCTTCCCGTTGACACTACATGTGAATACTTCCCAGTGCCTTTCAAACAGCAGCACTTGCTGAGCAGAGGATGGTAGCAAAGCCAGGTAAGACCTCTGGCTCTGGCAGGACTCACTGGGTGCTGTGGGAATTGGGTGCCCCTGGGAAGGGGTAAGGAACTCATGAGCTGCTGGAGCTGGGTGGTGTTTCTGTGATGGAAGGCAGCTGTTTCCAGGGGGATGTACAGAGGGGTTTTTCCTGTGCTAGTATCACTGCCAGTGATGATGACTCTGGAGCAGAGGGCCCCAGGGTGGCTGCAGGTGCTGGGGGTGGCAGAAGGGCCATGGGATCTCAGCTTGCTCTCCAGGCACAGGCAGGAACCCCCTTTCCCATTTTGAGTTAGCTGGTTTCTCCACCACAGCTCTTTGTTAAGTCATCTAAAAGCCTTTTATGCACAGGGGTGGACAGAGCCAGACCTTCAGCTCAGTTAGACACGAATCCATGAGACTGATCCAGGTGAAGAACCGGGCAGTGTCTTTGCAGCCCATCTCAAACCAAAGCACCTGCCCAGGGAGCTCACAGGGCAAGGAAACACAGCACAAGCTTCAGGTTCAGCACTTTGATGTCTTAAATGGTGGTGCCCTGGGTAAATACTGGGTTTCATAAGGGGCTGCCAGAAAGTAACTTCGCCCTTCTTTGCTCTTCCTGCCTTTTTCACCTTCTACAACCTCCTGTTTTCCCTGACTTGGCTTTCGCTGCAGCTTTTCATCTTCCAAACAGACCCATTATGAATAAAGCTGGTTATTGCTTGTATTTTGTTAGCCCATTTTGCTGAGCTATGGTTCCCCTTGCAGACTTTACATCATTTTTATGGATTGAGGTGATAAACCTTTGGGGCAGGGACTGCCTAATAGTCTGGATTTGCTCAGGGTGCAGCACAACAGAGCCCTCCTTGATCTCCAGCACTGTGCCAATAACTGTGATTAACAGGGACCAGAGGAGCAGTGCCTGCATGTTAAATAACAGTAGCTCTTGTTTAGCACAGTCAGAAGGAGAATGATGCCTTCTTTTTAGAGTCTGTGGGAAAACTGAATTGCTGCTGCCTTAAATTGGCAGCAGGAGTCCCCCTGGGAGCACGGGCAGTCGTGATGTGTGGGACATTGGGATGAAGCCTGGGTAGGTAAAATGCAGCATGCAAGTGTTTGCTGTGCCCACTAGGAAGTGGTGTAACCTTGTTGTAATGAGCAGTGGGAGATGGTGGGAGCGACAGCAGCTCCTTGGTGCAGATGGGCAGGCAGCCACCCTTTACAAAAAACCCAAACCCAAGCCAGCAGAGCACACACACACCAGCCCCCTCCATGCCACCCTGCTGCCCCTCTGGAGCCAAAAATCAGGTTTCTTTCAGTTCCTGTGGCAATTGCTGAGTGCATCTGAAACCCTGATAGAAGAATGTTTGGCATGAGTCCAGAGGAGGCCACAGAGGTGATGGGAGGGCTGGAGCAGCTCTGCTCTGGAGCCAGGCTGGGAGAGTTGGGGTGTTCAGCCTGGAGAAGAGAAGGCTCCAGGGAGACCTTAGAGCAGCTTCCAGTGCCTGAAGGGGCTCCAGGAAAGCTGGGGAGGGGCTTGGGACAAGGGCAGGGAGGGATGGGATGAGTGGGATGGATTGAAACTGGAGGAGGGGAGATTTAGATCAGACATCAAGACGAGATTCTTCCCTGTGAGGGTGGTGAGAGCCTGGCCCAGGTTGCCCAGGGAAGCTGTGGCTGCCCCATCCCTGGCAGTGTTGAAGGGCAGGTTGGATGGGGCTTGGAGCAGCCTGGGCTGCTGGGAGGTGTCCCTGCCCATGCAGGGGGTGGGACTGGATGAGCTTTAAGGTCCCTTCTCACCCAAACCAGTTTGGGATTTGATGGTTCTCTGAGTAACAGTGGTTCAGAGAAGGACAGGGGACTCTGGGGGAGGACAGAGGTGTGAAGATCAGGAAGGTGTGCATGCCATCTGCACTAAGGATTGTTCCCAGTGTGCTTTCCAGTGCCATTTTCTGACTCTGATGAACCCAAGTTCCTTTGCAGCCCTTGGACACCTTGCTGTACCTGTTTCCTGGAGATCCCCCTGCTGTTGCTGTACACATCCCCAGCAGATGCTGTCAGCCCATTTTCTTCACTCCCCTCCTATTTTATTTTTATTCTGATGGCCATTTAATAAAGTTCCAGCTATTGACTCGGGTCAGTGATAGCTGGTGGGAATGACAGTGTTCCTCTGGGTTATGGTGAGTCACTCTGAATTCCAGCTTTGCACTCCTTGCAGCTGAGCACCAGGTTCAACCCCTCCTTGGCACTGGTGGTTAGAGCTTGAGGATGAGCTTTATCTCTCCATGATGGGGAAGTCACTTCTGTGTCTGTACCACTCACTGGTTCATGTGGCTGTTGCTTTCATGGCATTGAAGATCATGGCATAACCTCTGTTTTGGAGAGGAGTCTGATCCTGACCCCTGGAGTGGCCCCAGGTGATGCCAGGAGCTTCTCAGAGACACATCTTCAGGTCATCCAATGGACTGAAGATTGACCCTTGGAGGGATTTAATATCCTGCTGGTGGGTTGCACTGGCTGCTTTATGGGGCTGTAGCTTCACCATCTCCCTTCAGGGTGAAAAGAAACCGCTGGCAAAAACTACAAACTGTTGCATAAATGATTTGGAATTCAAGGAGGGCTGGACATGCCCAGTGCCAGAGGCTCTGGCTGCAGGGCTGGGTCTCCACGGGGCTGTGGCCACAGCAGTTGCTGTTCTCTGCCCAAGCCATCCTGATGAGTGCCCAGTGTCCAGGTGTTGGAACTGGGTTGTTTTTTCCTCCAGAGAGTAAGTGCCCTTGTTCCCTGGTGAGGGATGGACTTGGCTGTTGGACACCCATCTCCCCAGAGTCCTGTCTGGTAGAGGTGCCTTCTCTGGGCAGCTTTGCTCAAGGGTTGAAATGCTCAAGTGATTGCCTGGCCTGGAGGAAGAGGAGATTTGAGTGAACAGGAAAATATCCAAGTCTTTGTCCCTAAAAGGGGCTGAACTGGTTATTAAATGGTGAGAGTCCTGGATCTTTTCTGGGTGGTGGGGCAACCAGTTCCATTCACCTCCTCTGCCTGAGGTGGCTTTCAGCATTGAAGATGCAGGCAGGTTTGGGAGGGGAGGAGCAGTGCTCTCCTTGCAGCTTGTATTAGAATATTTAAAATGAATTGTCAAAGGTGAGTTCAAAATTTACCTTTGGGAACCCCGTAGATAATTAGAGTGGTTGACAGAGTAAATTAGATTTTTTTCTGTGCTATGTCCTGCTTATAACTGCCTCTGCTCTGGGGCAGATTTCCTGCATTGCACGGATGCATCCTCAAGATTTAGTTCCACATAATGAAGTGTAAAATAAAGGTTTATGAACAATATTCTCAGTATTAGATGTCTTATGAGTTGATTAAATATCCTGGCCAACTGCTTTCCAAAAAAATGTTCAACCAAGTAACAGGAAAGGAAAATTTTAGCCATGGGCTATTGCAGTCCCTATATTTATATTTATTTATATTTATATTTATATTTATATTTATATTTATATTTATATTTATATTTATCTCTATCTCTATCTCTATCTCTATCTCTATCTCTATCTCTATCTCTATCTCTATCTCTATCTCTATCTCTATCTCTATCTCTATCTCTATCTCTATCTCTATCTCTGTATCTATATCTATATTATTTACATTATTATTTATATTTATTTGTGTTTATATTTACATTTATATTTATATCCATATTTATAATATTTATATTTTTATTGATAAGTATATTTCTATTTTAGTAGCAGCTTTAAGGAAGCCATGGGGCTGTCAGGGCTATATGGAGCACCCCTCTCAGTTCAGTCTGGCTGATGTCTCAGTGCCACTAAAGCATCAGTTTTAATGGAGCTTTGGCTTTGCAGCACTTTCCTTCTGCCTCTAAACTTGCCTCATGGAAATGTATTAATAACAGATATTAACAAAAATTAAATGCTCAGGGTACCAGGAGACTGGACTCCTGCTTAGAAAGTTCCTTTCCTGTCTTGCACTGCCATGTGTGGGGTGAAATATGCTCTTTAATTAGCTGTAAAATGCAACATGTTGTTTCTCACCCTCCATTTTTATATGACATTAATATAATTACATCTATAATTAATATGGATGGTAGCAAAATGCTGGCCTGATAACTTTACAGCCTCTTAATTAGCATTCATTTTTCTTTCTGCAGACAGCATGTTTCTCAAACCCATCTCCTGTAATTGTTAATTCAGACATCACTTACTATTTCAACAGACATAATGGAGCAGTGCATTGCAATTATCCAAGGTATGGAAATGCATTTCAAAATGTAAGCATTTCCTCCCTATAAAACACAGAAGAAAACATCTCTCTGAGGCTAAAAACGTGTCTCTGAGGCAAGAAGGAAGTGCCTGATGCAAGTAGGATGCAAGAAAAAACACCAGTAAGTTGGAAATTGCAGTTCAAAGTGGCTTCAGGATAGATGGGAGTGGGTAGATCCCCTCATCATGAGCACAGGGAGGGATTAAAGATCTTGTACAATATATTCATCTGAGTGATTCTTGAACACAAACTGCTGCTTTGAGTGAGAGATGCTACAAATACCAGTGATTTTCAGATGATTTGCCCACGGTCCGTGTTCCAGCAGTTCCTTGCACGAGAGCAGGCAGGTAGGTCCAGTGTTCTCCCAGTAACAAAGAATTTTGATTGAAGGTGGTCCAAAGGAAAACCAAAGCCCTTCCCAGAAGGTTTTCCTGTTGGATGTTAATTATGGTAACTTGGGAGCTGAAGGTGATGGTGGTGTCTGGGTTTGTGTAATGGTTGTTTCAGCCCAGGTCCTGCACTGCAGGCTTGTCTCTGGCTACCTGGTCTCATCTTAGGTCTGCTTTGACCAAGGACAGTTTGAAGGATGTGACACCTGGGGGTCTGAGCACTGAGCAGTGTGCTGAGTGTTCCCACTGGACAAGTAGGGTGTGTTTTACTTAGAAATGAAATGAACATGTCTGTGGGAGAGAGATGTCCCTCCCATCTCACAGGTGTCTGTTTCTGTGGGTGTTTATAGATATCACAGCTTCATGTTACAGCATCCACAGTCATTTTGACTTGTTTTAGGTTGTTCATTAACATCTCCCAGATTTTATTCCTTCTTGGCTTCTGTGCTTGGGGTTCCAAAAATAGTTTCAAAGCAGTGTACTGGAAAGGGAGATGAATGATTGAAGAAGGAGCTAAAACTGAGTGTATGCCTGGAGGATTCCTGGGCTTGAGCAAATCAGATGTTTTTCCTAAACATGGTATTTCTGGCCCAGGTTGCCCAGAGACGTGGGAGGTGCCCCATCCCTGGAAACACCCCAGGTCAGGTTGGACAGAGCTCTGAGCAACCTGATCTAGTTGCAGGTGTCCCTGCTCACTGCAGGGGCTTGGACTGGATGGCCTTGAAATGTCCCATCCTGTGAGTCTGTGATGCTCTGACGTGCAGCAGACGTTCACTAGTGGAGGAGCTTGCTTGAGGCTCTTGTGCAAGCCAGGACACCACAGTAATTCTGCTCCACTGGGGTGAAATTCCTTTATGGTCCATGGTCAGGACTTGGCTGATCCTCAGTGCTGTTTCCTGGTGTTGTTCTGTTCCCAGGTGTTCTCCTACACTGCCGACAAGGAGATCCGCACGGATGACTTGTGCCTGGACGTCTCGAGGCTGAACGGCCCCGTCCTCATGCTGAAGTGCCACCACATGAGGGGGAACCAGCTCTGGGAGTACGATGCTGAGGTACCCGAGGCAGCAGCACCGGCCTTGGGGCCAGGGCTGGGGAGCCTGGGGATGGGGTGGGGATCCCTGCTCTGCCTCAGGAGTGCAGAGCAGTTCAGTGAGCAGCCAGGGTTCCTGTGGTCTTGCCACAGAAGTTCATTTTTAGTGACATTTAGTGAAAAAGTCAATTATTGCTTAAAAATCAGCTCATTTCTAGGAGCTGCTGGTGCCTTCCAGCCTCCTAGGCTCCTTCTGCATTGCTGGTAGAAGTGAGGCAGAAAACAAGATCCCCTTGTTGTTCAGTTGCAGCTTTTCCAGTATGTTCCTGCTGGCTCCTGGAGGCTGCCTCTGGATTCTGGTTGGGTTGAGTCCTTTCCCACCTCCCAGTCACCCCTTCAGCGCCCTGGGGTGGGAGGTGGTTGCTTCTGGCTTTTCTTAAGCCACCAAACTGCAGTGTGTCAGAACCCAGAGAGTGCAGGTTGGTGCCCTAAGGGCAGCTGGTAAAATCAGTGCAAATGATGTGTGAGCACCTCAGGGTTTCACAGCCAAACCGTTCTCTTTAAGCGAGGCAGGTGGGAGTGAAAACATTGGTGTTCAGCTTTTGCTTTGCAGTGGGAACGTGCAGGTTTGCCTGGTGAGATTCCCACCAAGGTGTTTCAGCCTTTTCCTCAAGGCAGGATCTTCCTGGCACGTGGTGGTGAGACTAAAGCTGCATGATGCTGAGCTGCCAGGGCAGGAGGAGAACACCACCCAGACTAGCAGTCACGTGCAGGTTATGGGGGAACTTCTCATGCATTATTGAGTTTAACGTTTGAAAGAAGAGTATTTATCCTACCACACAGAATGTGTGAGTATTCTGATAATTTTTAGGTATTTTTGAGGCTGTTCATGCCAGCAATTAATACCTGAGCCTTAAGGTCTTGCGTCCTTCCTTGTCTCATTCCTGCAAGCAGCTGATAATTGCTTTTTAATCAGTTTTAGATTGTTTCCAAGAGAAGCTAAGGAGTGTAGTGCTGAGTGGTGGCCAAGGACATGGAATCAGTGCTGCAGATTCCTGCTCCATCTCCAGAGCCTGGGTTTCAGCTCTCCACCAGGATCTGCTCTCACTCCCACCCCAGCTCTCACCCTTGGCTAGCCATGCACCTGGCCCAAGGTGCAGCTCCTCACAAAATGCTCTTTCTCTGCCAGAGGTGTTGAGAGCAATCCTTCCTGATCAAACAAAAAACATCTGTATCTATCTATCTATCTATCTATCTATCTATCTATCTATCTACCTATTATCTATCTATCTATCTATCTATCTATCTATCTATCTATCTATCTATTATCTATCTATTATCTATCTATCTATTTATCTATATATTATCTATCTATTTATCTATATATTATCTATCTATCTCTATCTATCTATCTATCTATCTATCTATCTATCTATCTATCTATTATCTATCTATCTATCTATCTATATCTATCTATCTATCTATCTATCTATCTATCTATCTATCTATCTATCTATCTATCTATCTATCTATCTATCTATCTATCTATCTATCTATCTATCTATCTATCTATCTATCTATCTATCTATCTATCTATCTATCTATCTATCTATCTATCTATCTATCTATCTATCTATCTATCTATCTATCTATCTATCTATCTATCTATCTATCTATCTATCTATCTATCTATCTATCTATCTATCTATCTATCTATCTATCTATCTATCTATCTATCTATCTATCTATCTATCTATCTATCTATCTATCTATCTATCTATCTATCTATCTATCTATCTATCTATCTATCTATCTATCTATCTATCTATCTATCTATCTATCTATCTATCTATCTATCTATCTATCTATCTATCTATCTATCTATCTATCTATCTATCTATCTATCTATCTATCTATCTATCTATCTATCTATCTATCTATCTATCTATCTATCTATCTATCTATCTATCTATCTATCTATCTATCTATCTATCTATCTATCTATCTATCTATCTATCTATCTATCTATCTATCTATCTATCTATCTATCTATCTATCTATCTATCTATCTATCTATCTATCTATCTATCTATCTATCTATCTATCTATCTATCTATCTATCTATCTATCTATCTATCTATCTATCTATCTATCTATCTATCTATCTATCTATCTATCTATCTATCTATCTATCTATCTATCTATCTATCTATCTATCTATCTATCTATCTATCTATCTATCTATCTATCTATCTATCTATCTATCTATCTATCTATCTATCTATCTATCTATCTATCTATCTATCTATCTATCTATCTATCTATCTATCTATCTATCTATCTATCTATCTATCTATCTATCTATCTATCTATCTATCTATCTATCTATCTATCTATCTATCTATCTATCTATCTATCTATCTATCTATCTATCTATCTATCTATCTATCTATCTATCTATCTATCTATCTATCTATCTATCTATCTATCTATCTATCTATCTATCTATCTATCTATCTATCTATCTATCTATCTATCTATCTATCTATCTATCTATCTATCTATCTATCTATCTATCTATCTATCTATCTATCATCTACCCTGCCAGTCACTGTCCCCTGGCTCTTTTGGGCACAACCAACCACAGATGAGTCTCCCTGCCCTGCACTCTCACAGCTCTGCTAGTCCCAGAGCAGAGATGCCCACCAGCACTGCCACACTGCATGGCTGCAAAGGTAGGGAGATGCTGCAGAGCTAGAAAGTTAATGATGTGTTTAAAAGATGTGTAGTCTTCTAAAAAGCATTCCCTATATTTAGTAGGAATAACTGCTTTTACCTCTCAGCAGGGAGGGCTCCATTTCTTTCACAAGCACATGGAACAATAGGACAAGGGGTGATGATTTCAAGCTAGAGGAGGGTAGATTGAGGTTGGATATTAGGAAAAAATTATTTAATATGAGGGTGGTGAAGCACTGGAAGGGGTTGCCTAGAAAGGTGGTGGGGGCCCCATCCCTGGAGACATTCAGGGTCAGGCTTGATGAGGCTCTGAGCAATCTGGTCTAGTGTGAGATGTCCCTGCTTATTGTAGGGGGGCTGGACTAGATGAGCTTTATTGCTCCCTTCCAACCCAAGACATGCTGTGATTCTAGGACTCTATCAACCCCATCTGCTCTCCTTTGCTTTTAGCATTAGAAACACACTGTCTTATTCTCTGAAGTGTAGCCTCAGAGTTCCACCATGGAAAACTTGTAAGTAGCTGTGTAAAAACAAAATCAACCATTAGATGGAGCTCATAAAAAAGAAATACACTTTGTTTTTATATAAGGGATCTCCAGGACAACGGGTTTGCAGTTTGTCCCACACACAAACCACAGCCCATTCCATGATGTACCTTCTTATTTATTCACAGGAACATTTTTGTTAACAGTTCTACTCTGTGAACATTCAGACCTCAGCTTGCAGAATTCCCTTGGATGAGGGAATGGATATTTATGATACATTTATTAGTGAATTAACTCAGTTAATATGGGCAGGATTCTGGGGGGATACAGACCCCATCCCTGCTCCTGGTAAAGGTATTTAGGGGTTGAGACTGAGGGACAAGAGTGCCCTGGCCACACCTGGAGGTACAATGAGAGGTGCAAATAATCATAAAAAGGGATTTCTGAATAGATTTTCAGATAATTTTAAGAAAACTAAGTAATCCAGAGATCTTCAGTTAATTTTCTTGGATTCACTGTGATTTAATTTTCTATAATATTCCAGTTTTGTTTAAATTATGGCATTTAAATATATTTGTTAGAAAGACAAAAATAGAACATCATTTTCAGAATGTATCCATACCTGAAGGATGTTACAGTTCCCTTTGGTAATCCCAGCATTCATATTTCTTTTCCAAAAACAAACAAGTAATTGGGAAGATTTTGTGGTGATAAGGAAGGTAAATCTCAAATCTGTTCACACCTATTTGTGAAAATGCCAGGTCCAGCTGGTTTGAAACTGTTCAAAAAGCCTCTTTTCTCCTTTTCTCAGGCCAAGGGTGTGTTCTAAAAGCTTTAAAGGCTTGGAATTATTTCTACATTTCAACTTGCACTTGAGAGGCAAGTTAACTGGGAATGCTGGAAGAAAATAGTGCCCAGCAGGTACCAGCTGGTTTGTCAGAGCAGGAAACCCTCAGCTGGGGGAGAGGGTGAGAACTGGCATGTGGATTTTTGGGTCAAAATTCAGCTGCACAGGGAGAGATGAGGGACTGACCCCAAGCTCAGCACTGAGCTGTTCCAGGTGTGGGATTCACCCCAAGGTTACTTAGTGCACCAGGTGACATGGACTGAAAGAAGTGAGGAAGATCCTTGGGGGAATAAACAGGATCCAAGTACTCAGAAGTATCAAGAGTCTGCAGAGCTGGTGGCTCTGGTCAGATGTGCAGCAGGGCTGCTGCTCTCCTGGGAAAAGCCACATAAAGGAGGAAGAGTCCTGGTTTTCCTGGGCAGGAAATACTTAAACAGTAATTATTTTGAGAAATCTCAAAGAAATTTCTGAATCTTCCTTCTCTCCCCCCCTCCCCCAGAAAAACCCCATGGTAGGGGTATGGGCAGAGCACAGAGAGGTTCTGCTGTCAGACTTTGGGCCTCACCTGCTTCCAGCACTGGAGGGAGAAGCTGCATTTCCAGCAGCAACCAGAGCCCAGGGGCTCCTGGAAACTGGATTTTAACTATTCCAACAGAAATCCCTGTTTGTGCTGCTGTTGTGCCAGGGAGCTGCTCTCAGGGGGTGAGTCAGTCAGGTGTGCAGGCAGCTGAGTTTTAAGGTTTGCCAGCGTGTCTTCATAGCTTTGAAAAGTCTGCCAGGGAAAATTGTGTCACTTGAAATCCTGGTGAGCCTGTTGGGTTATCAGCTGGTAACTGGATCAGTCAGGTGAGAACAGATAAATCCATCGATAGTGGAGGTAAATCAGTTGATAACTGAGATAACATCACAGGAAAGGCATGGAGCTGTTGGAGAGGGGCCAGAGGAGACACAGAGATGGTCCAAGGGCTGGAGCAGCTCTGCTCTGGAGCCAGGCTGGGAGAGTTGGGGTGTTCAGCCTGGAGAAGAGAAGGCTCCAGGGAGACCTTAGAGCAGCTTCCAGTTCCTGAAGGGGCTCCAGGAAAGCTGGGGAGGGGCTTGGGACAAGGGCAGGGAGGGATGGGAGCAGGGGGAAGGGATTGAAACTGGAAGAGGGGAGATTTAGATCAGACATCAGGAAGAAATTAATCATGAGGGTAGGAAGGCACTGGCCCAGGTTGCCCAGAGAAGCTGTGGCTGCCCCATCCCTGGCAGTGTTGAAGGGCAGGTTGGATGGGGCTTGGAGCAACCTGGGCTGCTGGGAGGTGTCCCTGCCCATGCAGGGGGGTTGGAACCTCATGATCTTTAAGGTCCCTTCCAACCTTCACCATTCTCTGAGTCTATGATAAATCCATTGCTCAGTGTGTGTCACGAAGTTACTGGATGGAAACAGTATTTAGCATCATGTCTCAGAGATAAATTGATGGTGATGTCTTTATGGGTCATAAACAGTGCAGAGCTTGCCAGGGTCTCTACACCTTTTGGGGAAAAAAAAAACCAAACCACCACAGAACTGAGTTTAAATACTTTTTAATTAAGCAAAAGAAGTTGTGGCTGAGGAGGAATTAAATATTAGCAGATGGCCACGGGTTGTGTCGTTGAAGAAAAGGACATTGTTTGGAAATTGATAAAGGTGGATGAATCACGTGTAATGGAAGGGAATGTTGCAGTTCCCAAGGGGTTCCTCTCACCTTGAGGAATGCAAAATGTTTAAATTGGTGTTTGCAGGGACTGTTGCCATGTCACATAGCTAGATGAATGGTCAGGGAGCTGCAGTATTCTTACTGCTTTATAATAATAATAATAATAATAATAATAATAATAATAATAATAATAATAATAATAATAAAACCCTTAAACATAAGTTCCATTGACTTTCTTGGCAAGGATGGCAGAATGGAATGGAAGCACAGAAATGCACCTTGTCTGGATCAAAAAAAACCCTTTTAATATCTACATAAGACCATGCTGAAACAAAATCATTTGCAATCAAGAAGTTGTTGTTTCTTTCTGCTCACACAGATTGTTGTGTTGTTCTGTTTGTCACAACCAGCAGGGGCTGTGGCTCTGGACCTGGGCTGCCCAGACCTTCTGTTCCATTGCTGCCTCCTACAAGGCACTTCTCACTGAGCTGCATCTTTTTCTTAACCCCACAGTATAAATTACTTAGTTATATAGATATATATCTCTGTCTAAAGTAATTTTTATGTGTTAAAGTAATATATGTTGTACATTACTTTAAATAAAAAGTAAGTATTACATAGAAGTAAATATTCTATATTTAAAGTAATATATATGTATTACCTGTAGAAGAAAAAAAAGCCCAATATTGATTCTAGTACTTATATAGTTTAAAAAGAAGGCCTTACAGCAAAACCTGTGGGTGGCACAGTCTGGATGTATGGAAGGCTAAAGAGAGGATCCTGCTGCCAGCAGGAGGTGACAGGTCATGCAGATCCCCAGCTGAGGTGTTCCCAGGAAGGTGGAAATTGCCTCCTCTGGGCAGGACTCACCAGTGCTGGTGGAAACTGGTGTTTAGGCTTCGGCCTGGGGTAGTTTGTAGCGTTTTTCAGCACTTTTTTTTTTCCTGAATGTTTTTACATTTTGGCAGGAAGTTGTTGGTTTGGAGTTGGGGTTTTTTTCTCTCTTCTTTTTTTTGTTTGGTTTGGGAGGTTTTTTTGTTGGTTTTAGTTGTTGTGTATTTTTTATTATTTTTTTTTAATCCATGATGGAATTTTAATGCTTTTCTTCCCTACTCTTTAAGAGCACATTAAGATTCTTGGCCCCTTCTCAAGCTGCCCATTACCTTGCCAGGGCAGCTCAATCAATCAGCAGTGTCAGCAGGACGTGCCAAGTGAGGCTTTCCCAGCTTCCCAGGGCTGCCCATCAGCCTGGGCTTTACAACATATTTATAAGGCATTTGCTTTGGAATGGGGGTGGGAAATGAGGCAGCAGAGGAGCAGAAAACAAGCCAGGAGCTGTGATGGGCTGGAGCCAGAGCTGCTCCAGCAGCATCTGATGTTGCTTGTCTAATGAAACCTGGTTTTGCACTTTAGCTAAAGTGGTTTGTTCTCCCCCTGCGTGGGGCACTGGCCTTGGTGGAGATGTTTTTGCAGGGCTTCAGTGTTAGGCTGGGGCTGGCAGCTGAGCCAAACCTGTCCAGGTTTGTGCTCCCTGGCTGTGTCTCCCAGTGACATCCAGGCCATCCAGGCAGAGCTCAGCCTGGACAGCATGGGGATAACTTGTGTAACACAGGCAAGTGATGTAAGGAAAAAAAAATAAATCATCATGTCAACATGTCACATCTGATAGGAGATAGTTTCATATCCTCAGGCACAGATAATGACATCAGGGTTTGCTCTTGTGTAACTTCAGTTACTTGTCTGTAAACACACTTGGCAAAAATGTTTCTTGACCCACTGTTTGACCCCTGTTTCCTTTTTTTCTCCCCCCCCCTTTTCCCTCAGTATGTTGGTAAATGGGAATATAGCTTTGAGGTAAGTTTGGTAACAGCTGCAACCCCCAAGCCTAGAGTAGCCCCTGCCTTGCTTCCCTAGCAGTGCTGTGCCCACCCACCCTCGTGCCCTCCCCGTGTCCTCCCCAGGTGCTGCCCCAAACCCAGCGTGCTCAGGTGTCTCTGCAGGGTTTCAGGCTGCTGGGGCTTTACAGGGACTGGCCAGAGCAGCTGGAGCAGGGACAGCAGCAGAGAAAAGACACGTTCCCTGACACGTGGCACCAAGGCTGATGGCAGAGAAGCACAGGAGCTCATGGACACAGTTTACATGGGTTGTTTCTTGTGCTTGTTTCTGGTGCTGGCTGCATGTTCTGCCATTCCTTTTCATTCCTGTTCCCAAAGGATGTGACTCCACGTTGCATCACCAAAGGGCACTGAGAAGACAAGGGGGAATGGCTTTAAACTGAAAGAGGGGAGATTCAGGTTAGATATTAGGAAGAAATTCTTCACCATGAGGGTAGTGAGGTGCTGGAATAGATTGCCCAGAGAAGCTGTGGCTGCCCCATCCCTGGCAGTGTTGAAGGGCAGGTTGGATGGGGCTTGGAGCAGCCTGGGCTGGTGGGAGGTGTCCCTGCCCATGCAGGGGGTTGGAACCTGAGGATCCTTAAGGTCCCTTCCAACCTTCACCTTTCTATGATTTGTGTCATCAGCATCTCACCTACTGATCTGCATCCTCCAAACAATCACAGACTTTGTGACTATTTCTCTTCTTAAAGTTATGGACCAGCTGGATTTGGTGTAGTCAACTAACTCCTACCCCAAGTGTTTATAGCCAATAGTTGAACTATTCCTATAAAGTGTAGTCTTATTGCTGTGTCTCTGAAAGGACTTAGTCCTATAGAAGTGAGTAGGGAAAACATTGCAAGTTTATTACCTTCTTAGAAACTAATGTTTAATCAAGTGACTGAAGGGGAGAAATGATCTCTCACTTCCATTACTGTAGATTTTCTGAAGTCAGTGCAGCCTTGGTGAGGTACAGAGGTTAAACTTACTGGAGAAGGAGACTGTACCAGAGAAAGAGTCTGGTACATGACTTAGTACTATTTATATCCATGCAAAGACTCTGCTAAATGTAGGCATTTAATGTGGCATAAACATGCAAGATGGAGAGATGATTACGTTTTGAAGTCATTTATTTATGTACCTGTGTTCCCTTCAGAGCAGGAGTGAACACAAAGCAACACGGAGTGAAACAAACCCAAGTGCTGATGCTCGTGCTGGTTACCCAGAGTGACATTATAAGGACATTTGTTCATGGTATTTTGAGTGGCTTATTTAGCTGTACATTATGTTTTTCCTTACCAAAGCAAGGGCTGGGATGCAGGAAGAGCATCCCCTGAGCTGTGCTGGCAGCACCCTCCCTGGGCACCTGCCCTCATCCCACACCAGCAGCTTCTGGCAGAGGTTGGGGCAGGAGAAGCTCCTGCCCAGCTGGCTCTGCCTGCTGCCACCTGGTAAAGGCAGAGCTGAAGTCACAGTTGGTGAAAAAACCTCTTATCTCCTTGTATGTAAATGTTTATTTCATTGTGGTTTTAAGGTAAGGATGCTCGAGTGGGTGTCAGGGGGGGTGTTGCAGGGTATTACTGCAGTGGAACATCATCCCTGCCCGGGCTGTGCTGTGTGGGGGGCAGTGGTGGTTGCAGGCACTGGGGGTGTCTGGAGACACCCCAGGCTGGATGGCAGATGGAACGTGAGGGGGTCTTAGCTGGGCCAGTCCCTCACAGCAGAGCAGTGAGAGAGGGTGGTGGGAAACCAAAGCTGGGTGGATGGCCACGCTGGCTGGGGGTGTGCTGTGTGCCAGCTGCTCCAGCCTCCCTGCCATGCCACACCAGAGCATCCCCAGGCACAGCTTCCCCGTAGTGACTCCCACCAGAGTGCCCTTAGCTTTGCCTCCTTCCCTGCTGTGGCTGCCTAGTCAAACAGGCTGTTGCTTTGCCCCCTTGCCTGCCCCTGCCCCTGCTTGCCTGTGTTCACATCTCCCACCTTTCTGTCGTGCAGACCCACACGTTCCTGCACATCATCACCCAGTCCTGCCTGACCATAAGCAGGATAGAGGATGGCACCCGTGGGCCCACGGTGGAGGCTTGCAATGGCAGCCCCCTGCAGACCTGGCTGCTAAGGAACTACACCAGGCTGGAAGTCTTTAGGAACATTTTTTACAGCCCCACTGACTATTTCCTTTAGCGGGCGGGCTGAGGTTGGTATTGAAAAGCAAAAGCAACATGTAGGGATTGAAGCTCTTCCCAGAAAAGTGCTTCTCTCCTCCCTGGGTATTAAACTCAACTGAATTCCCTTCTTGTTTTCTCAGCTGATTGTATAATTCCGTGCTACTATGTGTGTTCAGTGAGTATTCCACAGTCCTGTATCATTGTCAGTTATTGAATTATATAATATTAGTTGTTATTAATGATAATAATAAGATCTTTGTGCTCTTGAAGGTTTTTTTCCAACCAAAGCGATTCTGTGATTCTGTTCTGTAAGTAATTTTAGGTGAATTCAAGCACCTTGGTCTGTGGATGTCAACGTTGCTGTGGCAGCTGAGGGGCTGGTTCCTGTTCCAGGCACATCAGTAATGCCAGCTGCACTGCAGGGTTCAGAAATGGTCATTTTGAGAATCCCCCATTACAAGCAATTCAATCCTAGAGGTTTTAGTCACAGATCATTTCAAATCATCAATAGTGAATTCCAAAACATGCACTGCTAAAGGAATCCAAATATTGTGCCAACCCCTGCTCTCCTTTCCAGGACAGAGGGGCAGCACATCCTGGGCTGCAGCAGCAGCAGCGTGGGCAGCAGGGCCAGGAGGGGATTGTCCCCTCTGCTCTGCTCTGCTCAGACCCCCCCTGGAGAGCTGGGTCCAGCTCTGGTGCCCTCAGCACAGGAGGGACATGGAGCTGTTGGAGAGGGGCCAGAGGAGGCCACAGAGACAATCCAAGGGCTGGAGCAGCTCTGGAGCCAGGCTGGGGGAGTTGGGGTGTTCAGCCTGGAGAAGAGAAGGCTCCAGGGAGACCTTAGAGCAGCTTCCAGTGCCTGAAGGGGCTCCAGGAAAGCTGGGGAGGGGCTTTTCACCAGAGAAGGCAGTGACAGAACAAGGGGGAATGGTTTTAAACTGAAAGATGGGATATTTTTTGGGTTAGATATCAGGAAGAAATTCTTCACCACGAGGGCAGGAAGGCACTGGCCCAGGTTGCCCAGGGAAGCTGTGGCTGCCCCATCCCTGGGGGTGTTCAAGGTCAGGCTGGATGGGGCTTGTGCAGCCTGGGCTGGTGGGAGGTGTCCCTGCTCATAGCAAGGAGGTTGGAACCTCGTGATCTTTCAGGTCCCTTCCAACCTTCCCCATTCTCTGAGTCTGTGCCAGTCTGGCTGGGTGCAGGCTGGGGCAGTGCAGGTACAGGGGGGGCTGCTCTCACTTCTCACCTGCTCCCCAGTCCAGTGATGTTACCTTCCTCTCCCAGTGCATGGATCTCTGCTCCCATTCTTCTGCCATAAGGTGTCCCAAGGCTTCCCTCAGCAGAGCCAGTGTTTGCATCCACACAGAGCTCTCTCCTGTGCATCTCCATGTGTGTGCAGCTCTGCCCCACCTGCCCTGCCCTTTGAGCAAGCTGAAAATTGTAGGTTGCCTTGTGTGAGCATCATATTGCCTAGTAATTAATTGTTTTCCAAGCAAACCAGGCCTTTTACTTTTTTCTTTCTTCTTTTGTTGTTTTTTTTTGTAATAGCACCAATAATGATAGAACACAGATAGAAAACAATTTATGAGGCAGTTGGAAATCCCAATGATATGGTAATCTAGCATGAAATTATACACTGAATAAAAGGGAATGGCTGTTGAAGGCAGCAGCAGCATTTTTAGACTTGTTTGCATTTTGGGTTATAGTAGGAAATGATAGCAGCTTAATTGCACTTAAACCAGTGTAAGTGAAGAATCAGTGATGCTTTGAGCAGTGCTATTTAGTAAACAAGCCACTTCTGTTAGCACTACTAATTCTTTCCTCTTATAATTAGAGGGGAAAAAAAATGCCTTATATTCATCACTGAATGCATCTCAAACGGCCCCTTGGTGATTTGTGATAATATCTGCAGGCTTTTCTTTCAGGATTGTGTAATAGTTTGTTTTAAACTGAGGAGGGCATCTCTAGGGAGAAGCTGTGGGGAGAATCTTCATCACACAACCAAGGAGCTTGTGTGAGCCTCAGGCAGGGCTGAGGTGACACTGTGACACAGCACAGGTGGAACGTGTTTTGGGTCATAAAACCCCTTTGTTGGCAGTGTTGGCATCTCCCAGCAGTTGAATTGAAACAGTAGATGATAATTTTTTTGTTGGTTTGTTGTGGTATGAATGCACAGCAATGGTGTTAGCAGGGAGCCTGTGGCACAGACCCTGCCTGGGAACTGACTCCTGGTTTGTGTCTCCTGTGGGAGCAGTTTGTGTTCAGGGTCTGTCAGAGCAGAGCTGGAGCTCCCAGGGCTGTGGGAGGGGGGTCTTGAGGAGAGCTCTGCAGTGCTGATGGGTGTCCAGAGGAGGCTACAGAGATGGTCCAAGGGCTGGAGCAGCTCTGATCTGGGGACAGGCTGGGAGAGTTGGGGGGTTCAGCCTGGAGAAGAGAAGGCTCCAGGGAGACCTTAGAGCACCTTCCAGTGCCTGAAGGGGCTCCAGGAAAGCTGGGGAGGGGCTTGGGACAAGGGCAGGGAGGGATGGGATGAGTGGGATGGATTGAAACTGGAAGAGGGGAGATTTAGATCAGACATCAAGACGAGATTCTTCCCTGTGAGGGTGGTGAGAGCCTGGCCCAGGCTGCCCAGGGAAGCTGTGGCTGCCCCATCCCTGGGGGTGTTGAAGGGCAGGTTGGATGGGGCTTGGAGCAGCCTGGGCTGGTGGGAGGTGTCCCACAGGATGCTCAGCTGCACCTCTGCCTGTCCTGTTTTACCTGCATGCACAACTTCAGGTTTTACTTCCCTGGATCTCCTCACTGTCATGTTCTCTCCCTGCTTTTGAACAGACCATGATTTATTTCTTCAACATGAAGTTCTGTTTCCCTTCTGGCTCCCTCATTCCTTAGATATACAGTGTCACGTGGTAGGAACAGGAGGGGGTGGGTGTCCCAAAGAAGAAAAAATATCTTGGAAACAGAAGAGTTTTCATCTGTGTGGTGCCATTGTTCCTGTGACACTTGGCAGGTGTGTTCCCAGTGCTCTGAAGTGCCCACGTGTGCAGGTTGCTGGAGTCTGCGCTTCACCCAAAGTCCCACTGCTTTGAAATAATATTTCCTGGCACACACTTTGTGCTCTTCTGTGTCACTGCTTTGTCACTGGGT
>NW_009953793.1:139652-146428 GCF_000747805.2 Chaetura pelagica
AGAGGCCTGGTTCCCTCCCCGGGCAGCCTGGCCACGTGTGAGCAGGTGAGCTGGGCACCTTGTGGAGCCCTGTGAGTGGGACCCGGGGACGAGGTGGCTCGTGCAGTGACTTAGAATAACACCAGAACAAATCATGCAATTAACTGGTCTCCAGCACTAGTTACCTTGCTGCAGCCCTTCCCCTTCTCTGTTGCAGAAGCTCACCCTGAGGCACGTCAACAGCAACCAGTGTCTGGATGAGCCATCAGAGGAGGACAAGATGGTTCCCACCATGAGGGAGTGCGGGGACAGCCGCTCCCAGCAGTGGCTGCTGCGCCACATGACCCTGGCTGCGTGAGGGTGGGAAAAAAAACTGCTGCCATCTCCTCCTCCTCCTCCTCCTCCTCTTCCTCCTTGCTGAAGCCCTCTCCCAGTCCCAGCTGTCGGAGCCCAAGTCACAGGGAGTTTCCCTGGATGTGGCGGGTCCCCACGCGCCCCGTCAGGACTTGGTGGCTGCTCCACACACACGTCTGAGCCTGCAGATGTCAGAACACGTGCTGTTAGCAACACAAAACGTGCTCAGAAAAATGGTTCCAGAGGAAAAACTGCTGTGAGCCCTGCATTGAAGAGGTTGGGATGGAAGGTGTTTGCTGTGTCACACACCACCGTGGAGAAGTGACCCAGTATAAAATGCCTTAGGACACTCACTGGCAGTGGGAACCATCCTGGCTGGTATCTGCTGGGCTGGATGTGTTGGTGCTGGGCTGCCCTGGCCACCAGCTGGGGATATTTGCTGCTCTCCCCTGTCAGGTGAGACGTGGTGAAGAACCACCCTGAGCAGCAACGTTGCTGGACAGAGCAGAAGCTCTGGGAGAAAATGGGATTTGATGCTTGGAAAAGCAGCAAAACTGAGCAAGGGCTGCCCTGAGAAATGGAAATTAAATCAAACAAGGCAGCAGCAGGAGACCCGGGAGGAGGACAGATGTGGGTGGACTGTCCTCTGCGGTGGGAACAGTGGCTGGAGATGACTGCAAGGGGATGGAGACACCAAAAACTGGGGCTGCTGGAGCCTGAGCCTGGATCTGAAGCTCAGTCCCCAGCTGTGTTCGTAGGTCCTTGCATCCCGTGAGAAACACGAGGGCTCCACATCCTACTCACCAAGGATGGAACTGGGTCACCTCTCAGCTCTGCCTCCAGAGGTTCTTGCTTCAGTAGCCATGACAGATGCTGATTTATATTTTTAATATTTCTGTGGCTTCATCATTTTGTTGCTGTGGTTATTAGGGACAGGAACTGGGAAGGGTCCTGTGCAGACAGGTGACAATTCCTGTAGGTCCTGGGAACGTTTCCTTTGGCTCCCCAAAACATATCTGTTGTGTGATGGGCTGGGCTGGGTTTCCCACAGCAATCTGTAACTTCCCACTTCCCAAAGGGTTCAGGAGACCTAAGTCTCAACCATGGCGTAATCCAGCCTGGGGAAGTGGTGGAAGGGTTTCCTATTGTTTCACTTGCAGTTCCCCACAAGGTCTGGTCATGCACTGAGTCGTTTAAAAAATGACCATGTTTTCTGTATAATGCTCTGGTTGTTATGGATCAATAGTGTCATATATATATGTACGTATTATACATTTATAGATCATCCGTATTTCCTTGGTGCAAGTCATTAAATGAAGAACAGAAGTGGGAAAGTGGTTGCTGTGCATGTGTGGGAGCTGCAGTAGCACAGAGTAACTCAGGCTGGGAGCTCATCTTGGCCAGCCTCCCTGCTCCAGGGAGGGCCAGACACTCCCAGTTGTCCCCTTCAAATTGCCACCAAAGTACACACCGTGGCTTGAAAGGTCTCAAAACCAGAGACAGCTGTGATTGTGCTTCCTGAAAGAGGGTGCAGACAACCCAGGCACGTCACCCACTCCACGCAGAAAAAATACTAATCAATTGGTTTTTCATCTCCTTCCCAAGGGCTTTTGCCCACTGGGGCTGGCACGTCACGTATCCAAGCACTTGGCTTCCATGTGTCACGGCAGAAGGGAATGTTGTGGGAGGTCTTGCAGCATCCAGGGGACAGCTGGGGGGGGTCAGCTCTGCTGGGTGCCTCTGGTGTTCCTGCTGGAGGGCCCCAGTGGCACAGGGGGGGAAGGTTGCCACTGCTCCTGCTTGGCCTGGCCACACCACCAGTTTCTCCTGGTATGGTGGCTGAGAGCTGGTGGCAGAGTGCAGCCCACGTGCCACTGGGTGGGCTTGAGGGGTGAGCTCAAAAACAGCTGAAGGAAAGGATGTTTTTCTCCTTAGAATGAATGCAATGGTTGCTGCTCTGTTTATGAAGTGTGCAATCCCTTGCCTGGGACAGGCAGCCTTCGGAAGGGTGGCTCCAGGTCTTCTGCATCCTAGCAGGATGGCCCCACATCAAGAAATTGTGCTCAGACCCAGAAAAAAGCACTGAAGCAGCTGCTGAACATCAGTCACAGCAAGTATTTTCATGGCCTTCACAGGCTGGATCCTGCATGACCTCCTGGGTAAGGACACAGGGTCCCCGGGAGGCTCATTCCAGAGGAGTCTCACCCAAAGCCACCTGGTGGTGGTGAGGGCACCTTAGGTGCTGATGAGATGATAAATGCTGGGGTTTAGTGAATGAATGGGGGTGACTGTGCTTGGGCACCAGCCCCTGCCTCCTACACTGAATTTGGGTGTTGCCTTGACAAGTGATTTGGGCTAAAATAATTAATAAATGTCTTCTGGGGTTGTTGGGGAGTGTCTGAAGTTCAGTGCCCACCCGGCGGTTGCTCTTTGGTTCCCGTGTTGGACAGTGTCTCATGCAGGGGTTGGGAGGACTGACTCGTGTTTGCACAAGGGCTCTGCCATAGGAAGGACCCTCCACGTGCTGGATGTTTGTTGTTTTCACTGGAAGAGGGTTGCTGGTTCTGGTGGTTCCTGAGAGCTGCCCTGGTGGGATGGGAGTGGGGGGTAAGGCTGCCTGGCAGCAGCACGGTTGGAAGAGCAGGTTGACCCACAAACACTCTACAAAGCCTTGTTGGTTTTTCTCTCCCAGCACCTCCTGCTGACCCAGGGAGGCCAGGGACAGCCCCGGAGCTGGAACAGCCATGTGGGTCCCTCCATCTCCTGCCCACATCCCCGCAGGTAACACGGCTGGTGGGACTACACCACGTGTAACCTGCTGGTAACTACCAGCTCCTGAGTGACCCCGGGTGCTGAATGAGCAGCAGCCCTGTCTTGGATGCTTCTGTGGCTTTCCCTGGCTGTGCTGCCCCTCCAAAAAGTCCTAATACCCAGCCAGGCCCATTGTGCTGCTGTGACCACCCTCATTTTCTTTTTTCTCTTCCTCTTTCCTTCCTCTCTCCTTCCTCTTTTCTGTCCTCCTCTCTCTCCTCCTTCCTCTCTCCTTCCTCCTTTCTCTCCTCCTTCCTCTCTCCTTCCTCCTTTCTCTCCTCCTTCCTCTCTCCTTCCTCCTTTCTTTCCTCCTTTCTCCTTCCTCTCTCTTTCCTTCTTTTTCTCCTCCTTTCTCTCCTCCTTCTCTCCTTTTCTCCTCCTTCTCTCCTTCTCTTCTCTTTTTCCTCTGGGATCACTTCCTCAGGGCAGCTCAGCAAAGGGCCACGGGGCTCTGGGATAACACAAAGTCTATTTGAAAACCATTGGAATTCTGCTCAGTCTTGTCCAAAGCAGGAACAAAAGACAGAGGTTTGCAGGACATGTTTGCAAAGGCTCCTGAGTGAGTGTTGGGAACACAAACTTCAGTTACATTTCTAAAAGTAGATGGTGGATAAAGAATGACACATTTTCAATGTTGTAACAGCTCTGAAATGGTTCACTGGTCCTCTCTGCTGTACATTTAAATATTTATACATTTTTTGTAGATTAAAATATACCAGTTTAGTTTTATTCTGGTGCATTTGTCTTTTTCTGTATGTACTTATTTTTCTATATGGTTAAAAAGAACCCCAAAACCACAGGCTTCCCACTGCAACCCCTTTATTTGTGGGTCCTTTATTTGCACTCCCAGTTCAGCAACAGGCAGGAGAGCTTTTCCTGCTGCCATGGGGGTGATGGAGAGGGGGCTGTGGGTCCATATGGACATGTTTAGCTGTCCCTCTCTTGGTGTCTGAGGCTGAATATTCCAGATACTGCCCAAATGTTGCATTAACCATCCATCTTTTGGGGAAAAAAGAAATATAATTCAGTGGGAAAGAAGTCTCCATATTAATGCTGCTCCAGTTGTCCCTGCAGCAGGGCACAGAAAGGCCAGCCTGGACAGTCCTGTGCTGTGTATTCCCTGATGATGGAAGAGAGAGCATCTGGGGATAGGTTAGTGGTACCACAGTGGAGCTCTAGGCTTATTTTGGTGGTCAGAGGAGTTTATTTTTTTTAAGTCAGATCTTGAATCCTGAAGCAGCTGGTGAAGTTCTGGTAAGGAGGGAAGAGACTCCCTATTTACAAGGAGCCCCGTGGAAAAGACAGAGGGTGATGGGCACAAATTGCTCCTGGGGAGATTCCAACTGGACACGAGGTAAATTTTTCACCAACATTGGAATAGTCTCCCCAGGGAAGTGGTGGATTCCCCCATGTTGGACAGTTTGAAGCCTCAGCTTGCCAGGGAGCTGAGCCATCTCATATCAACTAGAGCAGTGCCTAGAGGGGTTGGGCCAGATGACCCTTGAGGTTCTTCCAACCTGGGATTCTATGATTTTAAAACCAAAGGATTTATAAACAGATGGACATGAATCCTCAGTTGACTGGGAAGGAGGGATCAGTTCCTATCATCCCTGGAAGGGCAGTGGTCCCTGGAAAGGGAGGCACCAGCACCACTGTGCCAATGCTGCATCATTGCAGGTTTGACTCTCCAGTTGCTGGGCAAAATCCAAGCCTTTTGGTTCCCAGCCTTAGAAAACATAAAGCAAAGTGCTAAGAGTGTTCCAAGTGACAGCAGGTGACGTGGCCTCCATCTGCACTGCTTTTGAGCTCCTGACAAGTGCTAACATTGGAGATAACAAAGATTTGGGTTATAATAGCAATTTCAGTTACCTGCTTCTTCCTTCTACATCAATCCATCCTTCTCAAGTGTCCTTTGATCAATTAATTGACAGAAGTGCTACCAATTAATGCTTCATTAACAGTATGATGTCCTTCCAGAGTCACACCCTTGCCCATGCAGCTACAGAGGGAAAAAAAGAAATTACTTTTACCAAGGTTTACCTGCTTCAGGTTGTTTTCAGAGACTTCTGGTGGACTTAGCAGTGCTGGGTTTAACAACTGGACTGAACGATCAGCCTAAACCAGAAGGATTCTGTGTTTCTAAATGTATTTGTTTGTTTCCCATGAGCTGCAGTTTATATAAAACATTCCTTGCACAGGTGTGATTAAAAAAAAATAAATTACTGTCGAGGTTCTGTGTTCTGATTATTAAACTATTTTGCAAAGATGCAATTAACTGCAGAGCTCATGTTAATTATAGTATGTGAATTGCTGAAATGAATCACCAAATAATCTATTTGTGAGTAATGGATGCAGACACAGAGGTGGTGTTAATTATTTTTTTTTTTCATTTCTCAGAGATGTTAATAATTAGGGCTGATTATAGAGTGAAAATGAGAACAACCTGTTCCCAAGCCCTTTGTCCCAGCAAAGTTGTAGGTGTTGAAGTCCCAGGAAGTGCAGGGAGGAAAAGGAGAACAAGGAAAAAGTGGAAATCAGCTCCCAGCCCAGAAAAAGCTGCATTTCCAAAGGATACTGGTGTTGGTCAGCCTCAGCTGCAAACTGAGATGCAGTGAGTAGCCCTGCCCTGGGCATGTGAAGGTCCTGATATTGGTGAGAGCCCCCACATTTCAGGGGGGCCAAATCCTGCCCTTGTGACCATCCCGTGGATGTGGTGCTGGAGCAGCTGAGGAGCTGCAGAGCAGGAGGGGCAGTGCTGCACTGGTGTCTGCTGCTGCTCCTGAGGAGCTGGGGATCAGGTAAGAAGCCCCCAGGGTCTCTGGGGGGTGTCTGGCAGCAGGTTGGGGCACTGTGGCCCTGGGTGGGGAGTTCAGCCCTTCCTCCTGCCCCATCTCATGCCCTTTCTGCTCTCCTGCAGCCCCCCCAGCTCTGTCCAGTCACTCCAAAATGCAAGTGGTGCTTCCCAGCACAATGATGGTGTTGGTTACTTTCTGAAGAGCTGCTGGCAAGTTTCTTCTGGCTGGTGCTGATATTTAATTGGATTTGTTCAAAATCCTGTTGTGTCCCCCCAAAGGGGCTCCAGGCATCATTTCAAGCTCAGCAGCAGTCGGGGGAGCTGGAGAACAGGTGGAGTCTCTTTGATGGGATGATGGTACTGAAAAGTGCTTCAGTTTTCCCATTTGGCAAGGATCCTGCCCAATTCTGGATTATTAAAGGAACAAATATTCTCACTTAGGATATAAACACAGAGAGGGCAATAAACCCAGGGTGAGCAGGAGGTCAGGCTTGGTGACCTCCCAAGGTCATCACCAGCCTCGTCCCAGCTGTAAAACAGCTACAGAAAGTGGTGTCAGGGGAGCCTGGTTTTATGGAGCTGCCCCTGCCCTTTCCTTGCCAAAAGCAGTGTAGCCTGTGAGCAGGAGTGTGCTGCATTTTCTTCACCACTTTTCTAATCCTGAACTCCCTTTTCTATGGCACAGGGGGAAAAACCAGCCCAGCCCTGGGAGGCAGTGGTGCTGCTGGCCTGGAGCAGGAGGTGAGGGGAGCTCATCTGGCTGGATGAAAGCATCCCACCACACCTTGGAGAAGGCTCCACGGGTGCAGCGAGGGGGTCAGAAGGTCTCCAGGGAAAG
>NW_009953793.1:146592-158136 GCF_000747805.2 Chaetura pelagica
GAAAGAGAAAAGCCCATTATGTCAGGATAAGTTCCTTGCAGCTGCTGGGGACACGTAACAAGGCAGAGCTGTAGGGAATTATGAGAGAAGGTTGGGGGGGAACCTAAGGAGGTGCTAAGGTTGGGAGGTGCCTGGTGAGGCTTGCTGAGTGGCATCATCTGGCACAAACTATGGAAAGGCATTGGAAACTGAGCTGGAAAAATATCCTGAAGGGAGCTTGTGAATTTGTCAAGTAGATGAATGGAATAACCCCAGAGAGCTCTGTCTCCAGTAACTTGTGTATCCAGATACTGGGGGGGTGTGTAGACACGTGCAAGCCCCCACACTGACGTGCTGCTGGTTGGGAGCAGACTCTAATAGACCTGTTCCAAGTTGCTCCAGGCTCAAGCCTGACTAAAGGTGTTCAGCCCAGGGAAGAACAGGCTGCTCTCCACAGCTGGGACAAGAAACCATTAGTATTTGGGTTGGCAAAAGGGACAAAGCATGAGGTGTGAAGATTAGAGGGTTTGTTTTGAGATTTTGGAGATTTCTTTATGCTTGCCAGGTATGAAGAAGAGAACTTGGTCGTTAGGTCCTTAGAAGGATCAGTGACATGTTCACTCACCTCTTTGACTCCTTACAATATAGCTCAATGAAGACTATAATCAGATCTGTATCCCAGTAAATTGCAGCTCCCTAGGATGTGAAATGTCCTGGCAAGTGATGCTTAGTGGGGAGCACTGTTCTCAGAGGGGTCTTACACCTGATCATACAAAACCTGGTTTATTTGGTTTCTTTAATCCCCTGGCATTTCTTCTCCAGGTAAGAGAAGGAAGTGTGGTTTTGCCAGCTTTTCTGATGGTGCCAGCTGTTTCTCAGCAGCTCAGTGTTCTTCTCTGTGGATACATCAGTGGTCAGAGCATAATCAAGTGCCTGTGATGTTAGAAGTGTGTCCTCAGCCACCCCAGAACCAGCTCCTGGGGAGAGCAGCAGGACAACCTGGACCAGTGAGTGTGAGAAACTGACTCAATTATTGAATGCCTGGGACTGTTTGTCCACAAATGTCCTTTTTTTTTTTTTTTCCCCTCATTCACCTGGCTCTGAACACATGCAGGACTGGCCCTCCTGGCTGAGCACATCCCAAGGGAAGGGCTTTGGAGACCTCCTGTGCTGGTGGTGGGACAGGGACCTGCTTGGCATGGGAAGGAGCCCTGTGCTGGGTATGGATCTCCTCCCTTTGGGTCAGCAGACCTCTGGGAGGGGGTGATGGGTGAGATGATGGGAAACCCTCTGGTGTTCCACCTACAGGGTGCTGGGGAGCAGGACATGGGGCTGAGTCTGCCTGCACAGGCAGCAAAGTCCTTCCCACTTCAGCTGAGCTCGGGTTCAAATTGGAGATCCAAACCCACTCCAGCATCTCCTCCCAGCCCCAGAGGCTGCTTTGAAAACCAACCAGAACAAGAAAAGCTTTGTGAACTGCTACAGCTCTTCAGTGTGTCAGCCCTTCATGGAGGGTGCTGCCAGGAGGGGGGTGTTGTTTGTGAGCTTGGCTTTTTCCTTTCCATTCTTCAAGATGCAAAGAGCTGCCCCTGGAAGTGGAAGTGGTTTGTTCCTCCTCTTGGAACGTTTGGTGTTTGTGCCACCAGCTGCTCCCTGCCAGGGCTCTGCTTCCTTGCTTTTCATCAAACCTGTACGTGCAGGAATGAGAATTTAGTGTGATTATGGGATCCCAGGAGCTGTAATGTGAGCTGTGCATTTCTAGAACAGGTTGGAGATGGGAGAAAAATGTATTTTAAATCATTTTCATTGGAAGTATAGTCAAGATTTTTGGTGTTTCAGAGATGCAGCAGGAGAAAGGAAAGAAACGTTTTATATTCCATGCTTTTAAAGCAACATAAAAAATGGCTTTGAAAGCTCTAAGCTCCAAGTAATAAAAGGAGCTAGTGAGGTATGTGTTTCCAGCCCTTTGCTTTTGCTCCCCAGTGCTTACTCTTAAACTAAGACAGCAGCACGTTGCAGGCTCTCCTCACCATTCCTCTGCTCCTCCAGCCTGTGCCATCAGCATTCCCATCCCTGGAGCTGTTACCTCTGGCCCATGGAGCTGAGGCCACAGGGAGGGGCTCCCTGGGCTCTGGCCAAGCACCCAACAAGCCTCAGGCTGCCCCTGCTTACACCAGCAGCAAGAAAATGCACCTGGTAAATCAGGGAGCAAGAGATGCAGAAGCAAGTGAAATATGTTGGTGTTTTATACTTGTAAGGAGCATGTTAGTGGAGGCTGCCCTGGTGCCTGGCAGGGAGCAGGTGTGAGGGAAGGTGCCTCCCAAGCCAGCTTTAGCTCACTTGAAGGCTCCCAGCATCCAAAGGGACGTGGAAATCATTTACCCTCTCCTGACACACTTTTACTGATGTGTGTGTGCATCTCTGGGCTTCCTGGGGCTGGTGCACAGGGCACACACAGCCCTGCCTCCCTGCCCGGGCTCAGAGCTCGGGGGCAGCCCCAGGGCTCTGCTCCTGCCCTGTGCACAAGGTTTGGTTTGGGGCTTCTTTTCCTTCTTCTCTCTCCTGTCCACCCCACTCCCCCCTCTTCCAACTTTCTCTCCTTTAAAATGTTTTTTCAAACATTGCTTTTGGGGGGTGTGCTGGCTGGGCCCCTGGGAATGCTCTGGGAGGCTGGTGGGGCTGTGAGAAGGCAAGGAAAGCAGAGAGCCCTGCTCAGGGTGAATGAAACCTGCCACGTTTACTCATGATGCCATGGCTCTTGTCTCTCCTAAAAACAGAATTGGATCCTCATCCCTCAGTGCTGCCTCAGAGGGGACTTTGTGCATAAGGCTGAGGTTTCTCAGCACACCCAAGCAGAGAGCTGTGCAGGTGCTGCATGCACAGGTACACACGGGTGCACGTCTTGCTGGGGAGGTGAGACACGTTTGCTTCCTTTCTCATGGATTTGCCCTTCCCACAGTGAGACTCTGCTCTCCTGTCCCTGGGCAGCTGAGCTCCCCTCCAGGAGACCAGAGCAGGTTCAGCAACGTTTGGTGGGGCTCTCCTTGGTTCCTATTTCTCCTTGATCTTTCTGGGAATACCCAAGGATCTCCCCAGGGCTGCTGGGAGGCTGGAACCAGCAGCAGCCAGGGGCTCCCAGCAGGAGCAAAAAGCCATGCCCTCCCACAGATGCAGCCCTCCATGCTCCCAAATTCCCTGGAAACACCTGGGTGAGCTGCTGGAGGATCCAGCTGGCACCAAGGCAGCAGCAGCAACCCCTGCCCTGGGGCTCTAGCCTCTGGGATACTCTGGGAGCAGCATCTCCAGGGCAGCAGAGCCAGGCAGCTGCATCCAGGCGTGCAGGGGGAACACACCTCCCTGTGCTGAGCAGCAGCAAGTTGTGTAATGCCTTGTTCCATTGCATAACTCTTCCTTTGCAGCAATTCTCTTCCTTTGCAGCAGTTCTTTTCCTTTGCAGCATCCCTGGCCCTGCTCGTGCCCCCCCGTCAGACTGAAGGACCACTCTTCCCCGTGTAGTTCCCAGGAAAAAAAAGGTCAAATTAGTATGTTTGCTTTCCATTTACATGTCATTCCAGGTGTAAAGCTGTAGTTAAAACAACGTGGGTGCTGCCTTTTTGCTTTCTATTTAATATGGTCCTCCAGCCTGGTGCTGGTCTCGCTGAAGTCACTGGAGTGTTTATCATTTTATCAGTGGATTTCATGAGATCTGTGATTCAGCACTGGGAGGAGATGCAATTGCCCATTTAACCTGCAGCTAAAGCTGGGTGTATGATTTGTGTATGCTGAAAATGTCGGGCTAAATTCCAGCCCTGTGGTGGGTGGTGGCTGGGCTGGCAGCACGTGTGGCACCCCCAGCATGAGAGGTGCTGGGAGGGGGAGGTTTGGAAATACAGGCACAGGAGTTGGGGCACCAGGACACTTCTCTGTGTTTGTGATGCTCCAGAGCAACCCTGGGCCCAGCCGAGCACCAGGTGGTTTGTGTGAGGATTGGATGATGTATGTACCAAACAGCTTCTCTCTGTTGTGAAAGGGAGGCTGGAAATGAGCTGCCAGCACGGGTGTCATTCAAAGCTGAGCAGGAGTATTTATTCATTTCCTTACTGCCTGTTATCCTAGGAAAGTGAAGCTTCCTTGGGCTGTCACTGTTGTCACCTGTGCTGCCTGGTCTGGCCACCCAACATCCTCCTGTTCCCCATCCTTGCCTCATGCCTGATGTAAAAGCAGAGATTCCACTAACTCAGGTGAAAAACTGGCTTTGCCCTTGTGCCTGAATGGCTTCCTGTAAGGTAAGGCCCTGTCTGCCAGCACCTTGGCCACCTGCATCTTGTCTGTTGCCTGGCAAAGTGCTGGCAAACCTGTTGCCTGTCCTCAGGAGATGCTGCCCTGTGCAAAATGAGTCTCTGCCCCCAGCTTGGAACTTCTCACTGCACATTGAGTGGACGTGCAAAGGCAGGGTAGTTAAAAACACTGGCTGAACTCCCAGGATTGATTTTGGGCCACTGTGTTCAGAGCAGCCCCGTGACACTAAACGGGCAGGGGGGCAGCCTGGCACAGGGGACATGGGACACTGCAGCAGTGCCCTGGGACAGATCGATACCAAAGGACAAGCATCTCCCTCAAGACCTGTGTGTTGCAAGAGGCACCAGACTCACAGGATTTAATTAGCAAAGATAAGTGATGTGGGATTGCTCATGCTTGTAGTTGTAATGTTTGGTTTGGTTGCATCTCCTCTGTCCTCCATGCCCTTTGCTGTTGGTGCCACGAGCTCTGCAGGCTCTGGACAGGCAGTGCTGGGGGGTGTCCCTGATGTGCATGGGTCTGGAGTCACCTGGCCTTTAAAAACATGCAAAGCTGTCCCGGCCACCAGTGATCCCTGCCCAGGCAGACCAAAAGCACTGGAACTGGTGAGTGTTTCACCCCAGGGGCAGCAGTTCAGTGTGGCATCCTGGGATGGAGGGCTTGGGTTGCACATCTAAGTTATCTTCTCATCCGAGCTGTTCATAAAGTCCTAATTCCTGCCTGGCTGCAATAACTGGTGCTTATTTATCTTATCTAAAGAGCATTATTTCTTTGCAAAGACAGGCTGAATATTAAAAAGAAGAATGACATGTTTCTGGAGAGTCAGTGAATTCAATTCCAGGCCCATCCATGAAGGATGGAGTCCCACCACTCCTGCCCAGACCCTGGGCACAATCAGTTCACTGGGGCCTTGCTTGGTCTGTGCTGCAGTTCCATGCAGCAGAAGAGCTGGTTTTCAGCCACTTTCCTCCCTCAGGGTCTCCTGAAGGTGTCACGACCTTGGGATCAGTGGTGCTGAGGGCTGTCAGGCAGTTTGCATGTCCCCCCACTTGCTGGTTTGAAGGAGGGGTTACACTGGTTAGAGCATCAAACTCACTTTGTGCTGCTCCCTCTGTCCCTCACCTTGTGCTGCCTGGTGCCCTGAAAAAAGAAAGGGGACATGCATGATGACTCAAGTACATTAGAGTAAACAGAAGAAAAAAGTTTAAAGAGTCCAGGGAGACTGAACAAAGTCTGCCTGTTGCATCACCTCACCCCTGGTTACAACAGAAACGTCCCCCCATGGGCCTGGGGTCTTTCAGGTCTCCCAGAGCATCCACTGTGCTTTGCATTCACAGGCTGCATTTTACACACACTGGTGTTGGTCACTGGAATTGATCCTGGAGGTCAGACTAAAGCTGAGGGAATCTGCCCATGGAGCCCTTGCAGGTGACTTGCTTTGCTCCCAGCGAGTTCCCAGAGAAGTGCTCTGATGAATATTGCATGAAAGCATCTCAAGTAATGGCTTTTAAATGATTTAATTTTGAAAAACAGCAGCGTTTAGCAGCACAGCAGTGTCACCTACACAGGAAGCCAGCTCAGCAGCTCAGGACCCTCGGGCAGGGTGCTGGGGCAGCTCCAGCACAGCAGAGCATCCCTCCTGGTGGGATCATCACCAGGGGCTTGGCCATCCAGGCCCAGCAGGTAAGGAACTGGTGCTCTGGCCTGGCTGTCCCTGCCATGGCAGGAGCTGCTCCCATGTCAGGATGCCTGCTCAGCTGGCAGAGCCCAGGCTGGGCAGCCCAGCAGTGCTGAGCACAGCAGCCCTGCTCCTTCTCACAGCATTCCACTTCCTCAGGGCAGGGCTGAGGAAGGGAAACAAGTCACAGAGGTGGTTTGGTTACCTGCTCTCCAATCCCCATGAAATAATGGCTCTTGGCATTGGAGTTATTCACACCAGTGCTGTGGGCACTGGGTGGAAGCCAGGCTGTGGATACAGGGTCTCTGGGGCTGGGGCTGGCTTGGCAGCAGCTTTGGCAGCCCCAGGTGTCACCCCAGCAGGTAGACCCAGCAGTGGTGCTGCCTCCCCATGGGGACTTGTGGGGTTCTGGGCAAGGAGGGGTGGTTATAGCAAAGGTCAGACTAGCTGAGGTAGTGTAGGCTGGTGAGCATCAGCCCATTTTCATCATGGAATTGTCTTGGTTAGAAGAGACCTTTAAGATCATGGAGTCCACCCATTCCCCCAGCCCTCCCCAGGCCACCCCTGCCCCGTGTCCCTCAGCACCATCTCCAGGGCTTGGAACCCCCTCCAGGGATGGGGCCCCTGCCCTGGGCAGCCTGGGCCAGGCCCTGACAGCCCTTTGGGGAACAAATTGCTCCCACGATCCAATCTCAACCTCCCCTGGCACAACTGGAGGCTGTTTTCTCTTGTCCTACCACTTTTTCCCTGCAACAAGAGACTGACCCCCCCCCCCCCACTCCAACCTCCTTTCAGGAAGCTGTAGTGAGTGAGCAGCCTCCCTTTCTGTGTTTCAATAAAATGCATTCTAAAAAAGGGATCAGCTCTTGTTTTGGAGAATGCAGGAGCTTCACAGGGAGGACTGTTCCCTTAACAAATTGCCTCAGTCCTGCCCCTGAGCTTTCCCACCACAGCACTGCTTTCCTGAATGCTTCTCATCAGAAGTGCTGCCCCAGCAGCCAATGCTCCAAACCCATTCTTGCAGCAGTTCAGTACATTTTAAATTCTATTCCCCATTTTTGTGCCTAGTCTGTGCACAGAGGCTTTCTTTTCTTCCCCTCCCATTGTGTTTGCAGGTGATTCTGAGACAGTCCAGGAGTCTCCAACTCCTGCATCCCCGTGTTCTGCTTAGAGAGCTTAGAATTCTTCCTGTGGTTATACCATTGTAACAGGTTCCTCATTTTGTCAAAGAAGCTCTGAGACTCAATGACATGGATTTCCAGTCAGCTGAGGCTGCCCTGCTCCCCTGGGTGGTACCTGGTACCTAGTCTGGCACCCAGCAGGCTGGGTTTATCCCCCCCTTGCACCCAGCCATCCTCAGTCCCCCCATGGAGGAGGTGGGATGCTCTGCAGGAACCACTTGACTTGTTGGGGCTGAGCTCTGGGGCTGCTGGTGGTGGTGGTCCATAAAATAGGCATGATTCCCAGTGTCTGGTGATCAAACTGGAACGGGGAGCAGTGAGGAGGCATGTGGCACAGGGCATTCCCCTTGGCTGGCCCCAGGGGCTGCCCCAGCCCTTCCCTGCCAGGGCAAGGAGAATTGCTTCTAGAAAATGTTCAAGAAAATAAAAAATGCCAGGTCTCTTCCTTCTGCCAGAGGCAGCAGTGTCAGGACTCACACAGTCCTGAAGGGCCCAAGTGGACACCAACCCCTCTCTTTGAGGAAGGCTGTAAGTTCATACATGGTTTTACATCCCAGACTGGTTTGGGTTGAAGGGACCTTAAAGATCATCCAGTTCCACCCCCTGCATGGGCAGGGACACCTCCCAGCAGCCCAGGCTGCTCCAAGCCCCATCCAACCTGCCCTTCAACACTGCCAGGGATGGGGCAGCCACAGCTTCCCTGGGCAGCCTGGGCCAGGCTCTCACCACCCTCACAGGGAAGAGTTTCTAACCTAAATCTCCCCTCTTTTGGCTTGAAACTGTTCCACCTTGTCCCATCCCTCCCTACCCTTGTCCCAAGCCCCTCCCCAGCTTTCCTGGAGCCCCTTCAGGCACTGGAAGCTGCTCTAAGGTCTCCCTGGAGCCTTCTCTTCTCCAGGCTGAACACCCCAACTCCCCCAGCCTGGCTCCAGAGCTGCTCCAGCCCTTGGATCATCTTTGTGGCCTCCTCTATGTCTTTGAAACCCCTCCAGGGATGGGGACTCCCCCCCCTGCCCTGGGCAGCCTGGGCCAGGGCCTGACAACCCTTTCCATGAAGAAATTGTTCCTAATATCCAGCCTAAACCTCTCCTGACACAACTTGAGGCCATTTTCTCTTGTTCTATCACTTGTTCCCAGGGAGAAGAGCCATGGGGGGCTGGAGCAGAAGCATTGCAGTTGCATTAAACCAGGCAGGATCCAGAGGGAAGCCCTGCCTTGGGTCAGAGCAAGTGTAAGTGGGCAGCTCCTCCATCTCACAGTGAGTCTCTGAGGTTAGTGCAGATCCCCCCTAGTCAGCCCCAGCCTGGGCTCTTTCTCAAGCTAAGATCAGGTTTTCAGCTGTGTTTAGCCTGCCTGATTCTTTGGGATATTTGGATTTTCCTCCTGATCCTGACTCCAGACCAGAAGAGAGGAGATGAGGGGTGGGGCAGTGGCTGAGCAGGCAGTTTGCAGCCTGGTTGCATGAACACTGGAAAGATGTAGAGAAGCAGAATAAAAACTTACCTGGGTTCACATCCACCTCTCTCCTGGATTTCATGAGCAAATAAAATGTAGTTCCCTAAGGAAGACCCAGGCTAGTTTATTTAAGCTGTGATGGGGAGGGAATAATTTCCAGACCTGTCTGTGCTGACATTTCAAGCAGAAATAATTTGGTATATTTTTAGCTGCCTACATTCCAGCAGAAACAGAACTAACTGCACATTTCCACAAGGTGTGAGTTTATTTGGGGAGGAATTAATTATTCCAGACTTCAAATAGGAAGCTCATAAAAGCTCAGGAGTGATCCAGGGTCAACTCTGCCACTGTAACTTTGAAAAAAAACATTTACACAGGAAGTCAAAGAGCTGGAAACACACACACTCACACACTTTTTTTCTCTCTCTTTCAGCCTGTGTGAATCTTTTTGTTCTGTCCATTGTCTCCACTGCACCTCTCAGTTCAGGGCAGGCTGTGGAAGGGCAGAGCAGGAACATCCTACTGCTGGAGCCAACGTGGCAGAGCTGGAGGAGACCCCAGGAGGTGAGGATTTCATATGCAGTTATGGGGGGTTTGTACCTTAATCACTTCTGGAGAATGAGACAATTCCAGCTTTGCACATGTATTTGTCCCAAACAGGTGCACACGTGTAACCTTAGGTCTGGGAAAATGGAGAGGTGACCCAAGGTGGGGGGATGGCAGCTCATGACAAGGACAAGGTCAGCCCAGCTCACGTGGGGAATCGGGGCCCGTGTGAACCATCTGGCCAAATGCACAAGTCCCAGTTGGAGATGGGGCTGCAGCCTGGGAGCAGGGGCCAGCACAGACTGGGGAGCCCCTTTGCTCAAGGGGCTGGTGGCACCCAGGCCAGGGTGGCTGTTTGTGGGAGACCTCGCAGGGACCCGTGGTATTCATGGAGGTCAGTCGTGGTCCCCCATTCTCTGGTGGAATACAAGCCCTTGTAACACACTCTTCTTAGTGTGGCTTTCAGATATTCCAGTGATATTTACTCTCATGCAAGCTGAGGTTACACAGCCCTTCCTTTTCCTGCGAGTGGCTGCTCGTTGTGTGATCTCAGGGAGGGATGGGGCAGAGCATGGAACTGCTGCTCAGCTGGGCACCTGCCTCCCTCCCTGAGCCCCATGCTCTGCTCCTGCCCTTGGGCCCAGCTCCTGGGATCATTCCAGGCACTCCTTGACCTTGCTGCTCATAGCTGTGCTATCCCACGGGAGAGGAGCAGAGTTTTGGGGTTCTCCAACTCACCAGCCAGCAGGGCCGTGTGCTGCAGCACTTGGGGGGACACAGAGCTCTCCCTGTCAGCCTGGGATGGCTCCTCCACCTGCTGGGCTGCAGACACCCTGACCTGGCATTAAGACCTTGCCATAGGGCAGCACCCTTCCAGCTCTGCCAGGTGCTGGGCGAATGGCAGGATGCAAAGGAACCTCCCAGGCTGCCAAGAGGGATGCAGGGCAAGGGGAGGTGGGTGCTGGTGCTGCTGAGAGAAATTGTTCACAAGTGGATCACACTTAACAAAAGCAAAATAACCATACTCAGCAGCTGCCTTTGCCAATCTGTACCAATGCTGCAGTTTGTTTCAGCTTCCCCCCTTTCTGCTCACTCCCTGCAAGAGCTCTTGCTCTAACACTGGAACAAGTTCTTCTTTTCCATTCCTGCCTGCACTGCAGGATCTGGAGTTAATTAAGGTAGGGGTTTGTTTTCTTCAAGATCTGGTGGAGGAAGGAGGCAAGACAAGGTGGAACACTGGGATGGGGCTCATTCACCCCAGGGAGGAGGACAATGCAAAGCAGCCAGTAGGACATTTGGGTTTCTTTTAATTAAGCCTAATTTTCTGGAAGAAAAACATGCAGAGCAGTGACCACAGCCACACTGACAGGGGCTCCTCTCCCAGGCCACAGTCCCTGTTACCACCTTCTTGTGCCACTTCTCCTCTTTGCTCTTGGCATTGGTTTTGTCCCAGAGCTCCTAGAACCAAGTAACAGGGGCTTCTCATTGTCCTTGTGCTTCCCTGTGCCTTGAGGGGTCTCCTCAAGGTTGTTTGTCTTCACCCTGAAACTGAAGCCATGAAAAAACACTAGAACAGAACAGAATGGAATAGAATATTTTTGTTGGAAGGAACTTACAACAACCATCTGGTCCAACTGCCTGGCCCCTTCAGTTCTAAATGGTAAAATATGGTTTATTTTTTTTATCATGATATCTTTGGAGCAGGGAAAGAACAATCTCTGGAGGGTTTTTTCTTTAGGGAGTTTTTATTGTTTGTTGGGTTGGTTGGTTGGAGTGTTTTTCTTTCTTCTGGGGGATTTTCCCTAAGGAAACCCCAGGTCTTTTTTTTTTTTACTGGCTTCCTGCCTCTCTTTTTTTTTGCTGCCTCTGTCAGGGTTTGTTTTCTCCATGGGGAGAAGAAAGGGCTGAACCCAGGGGTGTTTCCAGCCAGCTCTGAGGCATGAATTGGCTGCCCCAACCTCAGAGGGGCTGGGGCTGGCAGGGCACAGAGGGACCATCTAGTCACAGGGCAGGATGATGCTCCAGAACCCCCCCATCTTTGGGACCTGCTGTATGATGGGATGGGAAGAGAGCAAGACAAAAAGCCCTGGGGTTCCCAGTGCCATGCAGGTGAGGCTGTTCCACAGGTGCATTTCCTGGAGCAGGGGCTGCTCCCTGGTTGGGGCAGGTGGGTGTGCTGAGCTGAGCTACTCCTTGGGCCATGGCAGGGAAAAGGTTTCCAGCCACAGCAACAACTTCTGGTAGCAACAGCATTTTATTGTCATGATTTACAGGTTTTTTTTTATAGGAAAAATGGGGAAGTGCTGTTTTGCTAATAGCACAGATGGGAAATCCAGTGACTACTTGAGTGCTTGTCTCCAGCTAATAGCCATTTATGCTCTGCAGAAGGAGACACTTGCTGCATTC
>NW_009953793.1:158156-160303 GCF_000747805.2 Chaetura pelagica
TTCCTGCTTTAAGTGTTTATCTGAAGTTAAGATTGATTTCATTTTCTGATCAACACAAGCATATTTTTCTATAATTTGCCAGCTTTACCTGTGCATTTTGGTGAACTATAGCTCTAAACCTGCATCATTTATAAGTGTATCCCATGCTGTCTTTCTTTGCTGGGACATGGCACTCACTCTTCCCATTCCCTGTGGTGGTTTGAAGGTGATTGTTCCTCCCCAGGTCTAGAACTTTGAATTTCTTCTTCCTTTTTAAAAAAAACAACAAACATTCCAAATAATTATTTTTGGTTGGTTGAAACATTTTCAATTCTAGCTTTATCCTCACTCTTGCACTGCCTCTACATTTGGTACTGCCTGTGCATTTAATAACCCTGCTTATACCTTCTTTCCCCGTGGCTTGACCTGGAACCAGGAGCTGCTGCTTCACTCTTAATCTCTCCTGCCCAGCCCTGAGCTTCCCTGTCTTGGCCAAGATGTACCCATACATAGGGAAAAGAAGAACAAATGGAATTATGTGACAATTCTCCCAAAGGTAATAGAGGATCCAGCCCCTGAGGCCTTGGGGCAAGGACTGGAGATGGTTCTGTGGTGCCTGCTCCTAGGGAAGACCTTCAGTGCATTTCCCCTGCTGCTTATTGGACCCAGGTATATTTTTAGCTTCCTCAACACCTTGTCCCAGGGGGCAGAGGAGGCTGCAGAAGCAGCACGTGAAAAAAAATGCTGACTTTTAATTTTATTCTTTTTATCCCTTTGGGTTGTTGGTCTGTGTGTGACCTCAGAAGAACAAAGCAGCAAATGGGCCTCGGTGGTGCCAGCACAGGTGCCCCAGTGCCCGTGCAGGTGCTGCAACCACATGAGCAGCCCTGATGATCAAGCTCAGGGCAACCCAGCTGCTCCTCGGGCCAACTGGTGCTGCCCTCCTGCTGCAGCAGGTCCAGCCCTGCTGAGAGCAGCCCCAGCACAGCCAGCCCCTCATTTAGAGCCTGCAAAAGAAACAAAACTCACATGGAAGGTGCTCTAAGGTCTCCCTGGAGCCTTCTCTTCTCCAGGCTGAACACCCCAGCTCTCCCAGCCTGGCTCCAGAGCTGCTCCAGCCCTCCCAGCATCTCTGTGCCCTCTTCTGTCCCCTCCAACAGGTCAGGTAACACCAGAAGTCCCAACAGGAGGAGATGATGACAGTGGTTGATCTTCCTGGTCCAGAAGGGTCTCCTCAGGTGGGCCACCACGGCATTTCACAACCTTTGTGCTGACACTGACACTCTCTCTTACCACCCAGGTTTATTATTTGGATGCATCCCCTGCTGCCTGCAAAACCAAGGAGCCAAACCCTGGCCCCTGCTGTGCCCCTGTCCCTGCTGCAGGTGCCACCCTGCTGCTGCTGGGGGGCATTTTGCAGCCCTGAAGGTGACGTTCAGGTGAGGCTCAACCCCTGCCCCCCCATCCCCAAGGCCCCAGGGCTCATGTCAGCCTTGCCCCCAGCCCAGCCCCCCTGCTCCCCCCTCTGCCTTTGCTGCTGAGCTCATCTGATGATTTTCTGATGATTTTGATTCTAATTGCAGTAATTAGGAGGAAATAGCTCTCCTTAGACTGGTGCAGCTCTGTAACCCTAACATCCTGATCAATCCTGTAAAACCTCTGCCTGCTTCCAGCCCACGGGTGGGGGAGAGAGGAGGGAGGGAAAATGCCAGAGCCCAGGCACAGGGAAGCTGGAGAGGCCAGTGGGAGCAGGGCAGGTTTGGGAAGCCATAGCAGGGGATGGATTTTACCCAGCATGGGAGGGAAATCAACACCCATGCAGGAGGAAAAGCCAAGGTGGCAACTGCACCAGGACATCAAGGTGGATCATCACCAGGGGAAGGAGAAAGCAGGAGCAGCTGCTGGGCAGGGGAGTGGGAAGGTTATCCAGGAAAGGCAGTGGGGGCACAGGCTGAGCAAGGGGAGGATCAAGGTGGGAAGACACGACCAGGTTTACACGAGCTGCTATGAGATTGCCTTGCAGCTATTGCGGGAAAGAAACGTGAGAGCTCAAGGCAATGGGTGTGTGATTCCAATCTCGGTGGGAGGAGGGATGGCAGGACTGGACACGGGGTCCCAACTGCTTGGCCAAGCACGGGATAACGCCCTGCTCCAGCCCTGCCCTGCTG
>NW_009953793.1:168408-169683 GCF_000747805.2 Chaetura pelagica
CGGGGCAAGAGGCAGCGCTTCGTGGACAAGAACGGTCGGTGCAACGTTCAGCACGGGAACCTGGGCGGGGAGACCAGCCGGTACCTCTCGGACCTCTTCACCACCCTGGTGGATCTCAAGTGGCGCTGGAACCTCTTCATCTTCATCCTGACCTACACGGTGGCCTGGCTCTTCATGGCCTCCATGTGGTGGGTCATCGCCTACATGCGTGGGGACCTGAACAAGGCCCACGATGACACCTACACCCCCTGCGTGGCCAACGTGTACAACTTCCCCTCCGCCTTCCTCTTCTTCATCGAGACCGAGGCCACCATCGGCTACGGGTACCGCTACATCACCGACAAGTGCCCCGAGGGCATCATCCTCTTCCTCTTCCAGTCCATCCTGGGCTCCATCGTGGACGCTTTCCTCATCGGCTGCATGTTCATCAAGATGTCCCAGCCCAAGAAACGGGCCGAGACGCTCATGTTCAGCGAGCACGCTGCCATCTCCATGCGGGACGGCAAGCTCACCCTCATGTTCCGCGTGGGCAACCTCCGCAACAGCCACATGGTCTCCGCGCAGATCCGCTGCAAGCTGCTCAAAGTAAGTCCTGTCCCCCCTCTACCTGTGTCCTGTCCCCCCTCTACCTGTGTCCTGTCCCCCCTCTACCTGTGTCCTGTCCCCCCTCTACCTGTGTCCTGTCCCCCCTCTACCTGTGTCCTGTCCCCCCTCTACCTGTGTCCTGTCCCCCCTCTACCTGTGTCCTGTCCCCCCTCTACCTGTGTCCTGTCCCCCCTCTACCTGTGTCCTGTCCCCCCTCTACCTGTGTCCTGTCCCCCCTCTACCTGTGTCCTGTCCCCCCTCTACCTGTGTCCTGTCCCCCCTCTACCTGTGTCCTGTCCCCCCTCTACCTGTGTCCTGTCCCCCCTCTACCTGTGTCCTGTCCCCCCTCTACCTGTGTCCTGTCCCCCCTCTACCTGTGTCCTGTCCCCCCTCTACCTGTGTCCTGTCCCCCCTCTACCTGTGTCCTGTCCCCCCTCTACCTGTGTCCTGTCCCCCCTCTACCTGTGTCCTGTCCCCCCTCTACCTGTGTCCTGTCCCCCCTCTACCTGTGTCCTGTCCCCCCTCTACCTGTGTCCTGTCCCCCCTCTACCTGTGTCCTGTCCCCCCTCTACCTGGAGCTGCCGACCCCTCTTGTGTCCTGTCCCCCCTCTACCTGTGTCCTGTCCCCCCTCTCCCTGTGTCCTGTCCCCCCTCTTCCTGGAGCTGCCGACCCCTCCCGTGTCCTGTCCC
>NW_009953793.1:172235-180769 GCF_000747805.2 Chaetura pelagica
GGCGCTGGGAGCGGGGATGCTGGGGCTGGGAGCTGGGATGCTGGGGCTGGGAACTGGGATGCTGGGGCTGGGAACTGGGATGCTGGGGCTGGGAACTGGGATGCTGGGGCTGGGAACTGGGATGCTGGGGCTGGGAACTGGGATGCTGGGGCTGGGAACTGGGATGCTGGGGCTGGGAACTGGGATGCTGGGGCTGGGAACTGGGATGCTGGGGCTGGGAACTGGGATGCTGGGGCTGGGAACTGGGATGCTGGGGCTGGGAACTGGGATGCTGGGGCTGGGAACTGGGATGCTGGGGCTGGGAACTGGGATGCTGGCACTGGGAACTGGGATGCTGGGGCTGGGAACTGGGATGCTGGCACTGGGAACTGGGATGCTGGCACTGGGGACCCGCACGGGTGAAGATGCTCTTGCTGCAGCCGACCTGGAGGCATCTGATCTATTCCTGTGCTTTGCTGTTTTGAATCATCAGCTGGAATCTCAGCTGTGCTTTTCCCTGCTGGGAGCTCTCCCTGAGCGTTCCCTGTGCCAGAAGTTTAGCTGGGTAAACTGGGTGATGTGCAGTTAGCCTGGGAAGGAATCACCTGGTCATTCGAGGGCCCCCAGTGACCCCTCCAGCTCCTGCCCTGTGGAGGGAGAGGTTGTGCTGTCACATTTCATGCAGCTCTTTAGTAGAGTCCAAGTGACTCATTTCCCTTACACGTTCTGAAATTAGCCCTTTTTGTACCCAGAGGAGCTGGGTGGGGGGGTTGCAAAGTTGGAGCATAAAACTCTGTGTGGCTCCAAAAAAATTCCCTAGACTTGGAAGCCTGTGCCAGAGCAGCCTGTCCTGGCTGGGTGGCAGCAGTGCTGGGGCAGAGGGGTGAAGGTTTTGGCAGCTGGTTTAAAAATAGCAAGAAATGGCACAGAGCCCAGGGAGCCCTGCAGACACAGCAGGCTGGGCCTGTGTCCTGGGGCATCACACTCCTTGGGAAATGGAAGAGTCTTGGGAAAAGCAGGAGCATTAGGAAGAGGAAGAGGTGTGCCCGTGGGAGCTCTGGGTGTGGAGGGAGAAGAGTGGAAAAGGGCTGAAACATGAGGTGTTGGGTTTTTTGGATGCGTCCAGTTGGAGCTGGCTCTGCACATTCCCTACCAAATGCCTCCCTTTGGTGGGAGAGCAGTGCTTGGGCAGCCAAGGGAAGAGAGGAGAAAGAAGGATTGCAGCAGGGAGAGGCATGGCAATCCCAGGGGATGCTGCCAGGCAGGGTCAGTCTGTCCGGAGTGCAGGAGGGTGGGCACGTGGCAGGGTGAAAACTGCTGCTTCAGGGTTTCTGCTGGGGTTTGCAAACAGCCTTTATTGCAGGTTGATTGTGAAGGCAGAGATAATTGTAGGGCTGCTCGCAGGTTTTCTGACCAAGTGCTTTTTCCACAGAAAGCCTGTGTCAAATCAGAAATCCCAATAATTTAATTGTAGTTGGTTTTTTCTGCTAAGCTTGGACCAGGCTGGAGAAAAAAGCCAAGTACAGTGATACTTGGAAGTGGCAGGTTAGTGCAAAGCTCATTCGTTGGCATAGCCTTTTGTTTGTGTTTGGTGTTTTTTTTTCCATGAATCTCCAAGATTGTGAAGAACTCAGATGAAACGTGCAGGGCTGGTACTTTCCTCCTGCCATGACACTGAGTCAGGAGAGTCACTCAAGGTCATTTATTTTGCCAGGCGTGTTGGCTGGAACAGCAGAGCAGTCAATAGGCTGAGTTCTCACCCCCTGCCATGGGTCGAACGCTGCCTGGAACCCAGGGCAGCTGCAAAATGATGTCTGGTTTATCTGTTAAGATTTTAGCTCTCAATCCCTCTCCCAGTTCCCTCCGAGCAGAAGCAATCATACCTCCTGAATGTGACTTCTCAGCTGAATAATGCAACACCTGCTTTTCCTGCAGCTGTGAAATGGGAGGGCTTTGTCAGGGTTTTCTTTCATGCTGCTTTCTCTGGACTTCACCGGGTCCCTCAAGTGCTGCCTTGTCTTTAACTCTCTTTTTCATCACCATTCCATCTGTTAAGGTGTTAATTATATAGGATTAAAAAGAAAATAAAATTAGTTCACCTGGCTTCATCATCCTTCACTGTGCATGACAAGAAGGACACGGAGGGGCTGGAGCGTGTCCAGGGAAGGGGCTGGAGCACAAGTGTGAGCAGGAGCAGCTGAGGGAGCTGGGGGTGTCCAGCCTGGAGACAAGGAGCTGAGGGGAGACCTGCTGGCTCTGCAGCTGCTGAGAGGAGGTTGGAGCCAGGGGGGTCGGGCTCTGCTCCCCAGGAACAAGGGGTGGGACAAGGAAATGGCCTCAGGTTGTGCCAGGGGAGGTTGAGATTTGATATTGGGAACAATTTGTTCCCCAAAAGGGCTGTCAGGCCCTGGCCCAGGCTGCCCAGGGCAGGGTCCCCATCCCTGGAGGGGTTTCCAAGCCCTGGAGATGGTGCTGAGGGACATGGGGCAGGGGTGGCCTGGGCAGGGCTGGGGGAATGGGTGGACTTGGTGATCTTACAGGGCTTTTCCAACCAAGATAATTCCATGATTTTCTGTGTGGGAGGGTTTTGGCTGGTTGGTTCAGACTGAGCTTTTGGGGCAGGTACTGTTGGGTGTTCTGTGAAGCATCCCCAGAGAAGTGCCAGGTCACATTCTGGACTGGAGTGGTGGTAGCTGAAGTCCCGAGCAGAGGAGCTAGAGCTTTTACAGACAGCCTTTTAAAGGACTGCCCCAAACCATCAGCCTGTATAACAAAGCCCCGTGCCTGCCAGCCCTAAGTGCATTTTCTTGGCTCTCCAAGGCCACAGTTTTCCTCTGTCCCAAAGCCAAACGGGGTGGGGGGGTCTTGGTGTCCTCAGAGTGACCATACCCCCCAGAAAGGGGCCAGCCTTCACCTCCCCTGTGGCTGTAACACCCCTGGAGAGGGGTGGGATGGCTGAAAGGAGCAGCTCCTCCCCAGAGCCTCTCCTTGCCCTGCTGACGTGGGTTCTTTGGTGCTTTCCTGGTGTTTTGGCCTTTTTACTGGAAGGGAGACTTCTCTCTGCAGCAAGAACAAACACAGCCCGGCAGGCAGGGTGTTTATGCAGATGTGCTCTAGATGTTTCTTGGCTCTGATGTCGTTCTCCTCAGCAGCCCTGGGTGTGCTGGGATGGGGTAGCACAGGCAGGTGTGATCAGGCTGCACTTGCACCCACCAACGTTCGCACACGTTCCTTCGCCAGAACTCCAGGGCAGCAGAACACGTGGCTGTCTGGGATGAGACCCCCCCAGAGCCAGCCACTCTTCAGGGAAAAACATAAAAATAGAACCCAAATCCCAAGCAAGGCACGTAATCCGGTTTTCTGGCTGCTGCTTTTTTTTGCTTTTGGCTCCCAAATGTTTCTGAGCCTCGTGCCCGGGGGGCTCGGCTGCCCCTGCACCCCTTAAACCCTTCCTGGGGGTGCCCCTCACACCCTGGGGGCTCCTGGCAGCCTCCCCTGTTCCCACAGCTGCCAGCACCAGCTGTTCTACTGGGAACACGGGGCTGGGAGCCACTGGTGTCCCCCATAGGAGCACTGATGGTCTGGAGGTGATGGCTGTGCTGGCCCCTGTCCCACGGGACATCTCGGCCCCTGCCCACCCCAGTTGGACACATGGAGCAGCAGGTCTGACTGACGAGGAGAATGGGAGCAGGAGAAGTGAGAGGAAAGGTTGTGCTGCTTCCTGCAAGCCTCATCGTGCTGCTGTTAACAAAAAATAATAACAATAATCCCATTTTAGCTCGGTGACGTTGCTCAGTGTGGGGGGGTTTCACCTCAGCTGAGGGTGTGGGGAAGGGTGGAAATGCCTCCCAGGTGGTGATTTAACCCTGGGGTTTGGCTGTGAGTGGTGAATGCAGCAGCTTGTCAAGCTGCTGCTGAAAATCTGGGCAGCAAATAACAGCAGGTTCTGTAGTACAGGTAGTGAGCAGTACAGAACACTCCGTTCCTGCCCACCTGTGGCGCGGGGAGAAGGAATGAGGAGCAGGGAGGGAGCTCTGGGCAGGTGGCAGAGCTGCTGGGGGAGGGATGTGAGGTGCAGCCAGCCCCAGCCCTGGCCTTGAGGTTTCAGCTCCAGGTGGCATCTCGTGGACTTGTTTTGCCACTGTTAAACTGGGGGGGTGGGATGTCCCAGCCCTGTCCTGCGCCCCCAGCCCTGCCTCCCACCCACTTCATGGCCATAGGGCTGGGCCAGGGTTTGCCTTGGGTGCTGCTGGGATGCAGGATGCTGTTGGGGTGCTACTGGGTGCTGTTGGGGTGCTGTTGGGATGCAGGATGCTGCTGGGGTGCTACTGGGTGCTGTTGGGATGTAGGATGCTGTTGGGATGCTGTTGGGTGCTGTTGGGATGCAGGATGCTGTTGGGGTGCTGTTGGGTGCTGTTGGGATGCAGGATGCTGTTGGGGTGCTGCTGGGTGCCGTTGGGATGCAGAATGCTGCTGGGATGCAGGATGCTGATGGGGTGCTGTTGGGATGCAGGATGCTGTTGGGATGCGGGATGCAGGATGCTGTTGGGTGCTGTTGGGTGCTGTTGGGATGCAGGATGCTGTTGGGATGCAGGATGCTGTTGGGATGCAGGATGCTGTTGGGTGCTGTTGGGGTGCTGTTGGGTGCTGTTGGGATGCAGGATGCTGTTGGGGTGCTGTTGGGATTGTGTCACGATGCCTCAGTGGTGGCTGCTCCAGGGACACCTCTGTCTCTCTGTCTCTCCCCCCACTGCCCGCCCAGTCCCGGCAGACCCCAGAGGGCGAGTTCCTGCCGCTCGACCAGCTGGAGCTGGACGTGGGGTTCAGCACAGGGGCTGACCAGCTCTTCCTCGTGTCCCCCCTCACCATCTGCCACGTGATAGATGCCAAGAGCCCCTTCTACGACCTCTCCCAGCGCAGCATGCAGACCGAGCAGTTCGAGATCGTCGTCATCCTGGAGGGCATCGTGGAGACAACGGGTGAGTAGGGGAAGCAAATCCCCCGCCGAGCACACGTCGCCCTGCAGGTCTCACCCCCTCTCCCCCTGCCTTCAAAAAGTTGGGGGGCTTCGGGTTGCCCTGCCATGCAGCAGCACGGGTTCTGCAAATGCTTGGGGACAGCCAGGGTCGTGTTTTGCTACAGAGTGGGAGTGTCGGAGGGGTTCCCACAGGGTCTCTCACCGAGGTGATGCACCCCAGGGAGGCTGGGGGCTGCAGGGGGGGATCCTCCCTGCTGTCTCCAGAAAAAAAAACACCCTGATTTTTTCCCAGAATAGCTCCCCATGGAAGCTCCTGCAGGGCTTTCTGCCCTGCAGACCAGGGAACTCCAGGTTGTCTTGCCTTTTCCCTGGCAGAACTGTTTTAAAACACAACCCAAGAGAAGGCATTTTGTAAATTACTCTTTAGAATTTCAAAACAAAGTGCTGTGGTTTTTATACTTTGGAGTTTTATTTTTTTGTCAATATTTCAGACTTAGGCATTGTGCATAGAACAACAACAACAACAAAAAAGGTGGTGTTTTCTGGATCTGTAAAGCCTAACTTGGATAAACTTGCAAATTTTGTGACCTAGTTTTATAAGATGAGATGAATATTGAGCAAAATAGAACAAAATGTGCTCTGTTTTGATAGAACATGGAGGGATGAAGGGGTTTTAAAGTTAAAAAAAAAACCACAACACTTGAAGATGTGAATAAATGAGAAGCAAGGAGAATACAGAGCTGGAGGGCAGCTGGACTGGAGGAGAACCAGTATCAGTGATGGTGAGAGCGTGTGAGATGGAGGTGCCACAGGTGGTGGTGAGGAGGAGGAGATCTCTGTGGCACTGCCTTTGGCACATGTCCTGGGGATTTGTTACGAGCTGCAGCACTTTTCCCTGATGGTTCCCAGCAAGTAGCTTTTGCTGGACCTGGCTCAGGTTAGAAACACAAGAGCAGATGGGAGGGAAGGGGCAGTCTCACCTGAAGGATCCTTTTTCTTTTAAAGAAGAGGGAGGGTGGACACTTAAACTTGCAGGTCTTAAACTTGCAGAAAGGCAGGACTCTTCTCTCATAGAACCACACAATCATTAAGGTTGGAAGGGACCTTAAAGATCATCCAGTTCCAACCCCCTGCCATGAGCAGGGAACCACTAGATCAGGTTGCACAAACCTCGTCCAACCTGGCCTTAAAAACCTCCAGGGATGGGAGGATTTTCATCAACATCATCATCAACACCCTCCCTGGGCAACCCATTCCAGTTCCTCACTACCCTTCGAGTGAAGAATTTCTTCCTAATACCTAACCTAAATCTCCCCTCTCTCAGTTTAAAACCATTATCCCTTGTCCTATCACTGTCCTCTCTGATGAAAAGCTCCTCCCCAGCTTTCCTGGAGCCCCTTCAGGCACTGGAAGGTGCTCTAAGGTCTCCCTGGAGCCTTCTCTTCTCCAGGCTGAACACCCCAACTCTCCCAGCCTGGCTCCAGAGCTGCTCCAGCCCTTGGTGACCCTTCTCCGGGCCCTTTCTAGCAGGTCCATGTCCCTCCTGTGCTGAGGGCACCAGAGCTGGACACAGCACTCCAGCTGGGGTCTGAGCAGAGCAGAGGGGCAGAATTCCCTCCCTGGCCCTGCTGGCCACACTTCTTTTGATGCAGTGCTCTCCATCCTGGTGCTCTCCTGGCAGGTTATGTCTTACAGTTCCCACCTGCCATTCACTTTGAAGCCCAAACACACTTGGCAAGGCAGAGGACTTGCTCTGGGAATGAGTGATCTGTGTGCACAAGTGGGTGCAGGTTGTGTTTGCCAGTACATTCTGTCTCAGGAGAACAAGGGAGTTTTCACAGGGAATGGGTACCTGGTTGTCTCTGCAGAGGTGAAAGGGGTTTAATTCAGAGGCAGTTTTCTGAGAAGCTGAGGCTGTGAAGTGTGAGTGCTGGGCTGGCTGGAGGTCAGGAGCTCATCACTCCCAGGACAGGGTGTGCAAAGTAGGTGTCCTCTCCTTCCCTGGAAGGAGGTGTCCCTACCAGTGGAAGGAGGGTTGGAGTTGGATGGTTTCGGGGTCCCTTCCAACCCAAACCATTCTGTGAGACTGTGGTTCTTTGTGGAAATCATATGTTGTAGAGATCTTCCATCTAAGCTACCTTACCTTATGATTTCCATCAGACAGCCCACAGCCACCCCGGAACAGATGCAATAATTGGAAGGGGACTGTTAGAAATACTACAAACCAACTTGCAGCTTGCTCTGTTGGCTGCTTTCTAGCTTAAGCTGGTCTGTGCTTTCCTTCTGCTCAGTGTGAGGTGGTTCCCTGCCCTTGCTGCAGCCTGTCTGTGGTGCCAGGGGTGCAGTGCAAGCCTGAAGTGTCTGCTGGCCTGGAGAGAGCAGAGACAGCTCACAGGTGTTTGCAAACCAGGGGGCTGGTTTTGGTTAGGTGGAGAAGTGAGGCTTGGCTTTTCCTGTTGGGAAAGTCAGCAAGTGGGTCATATGTTTGGGAAGGCTTTTCCAGTTAATTTTGATGGTGTGTGGCTGGACAGGGGGTGCTGCTGTTGTCCTGCTGTGCCCCTGGGCTGCTCTGCTGTGCTCCTGGGCTCCTGCTCTGTGCCCCTGGGCTGCTGTCATGATGCTGGCCCTGTGCTGCTGTGCCCTGTGCTGCTGCAGGCCAGGGCACCTGGCAGGGCATCTCCTGGGAAACCTTCCTGGAAACTACTTTTCAAGTTTCTCGTTGGACTCCAGCTCTGGTGTTTCCCCCTGGCAGTGGTGGTTCCCCTCGGATGCCTTCCTTCCCCAGCAGGGAGGTGTGGGCTGAGCAGAGGAGCAGTTTTAGGAGAAACACTCCCCTGGTGCTCACTGTGCTGCTTGGCTTCCGTGCCACGTCTCCTGATGTGACAGCCAGTTCAGAGCATCTGATAAAATAACACACAGTCATTCAGCAACCATATAACACAGCCCATTTGCTAAAGCTGCTGTCTGATTGCCTTTTTCTTTTTATTATTATTATTTTTTTTTTTGGTAAAATTGACTTGAAGAGCATCAATACCATGGAGATGAATTGTTTTCTTACCCACCCCAGAAATGCAGCACAGAGGAATCACCCTGTTTGCTCCCCTCTCCATGTCCCTGCAGCAGAGCAGCCCCTGCCTGGGCTGCCCCAGGGTCTGGCCCCAGCTCTTGCTAGTGTTGATTTGTAGCTTATTTAACAGGAAGGGCTTTGATATTCATCAAAGTTCCTCAGCTTTACAGGGGGAGCTGGTGCTTTCAGCCCACGCTTCTGGTGGGTTTTTCAAGCACACTGTTTTCTGTGGCTGCCTGAGAGGTGCTGGGAAATAGTGCTGAGATCTGCACCGTCCTGTGGACCCAGCCCAGTTGCTCCTGTGCCCTCCCCTGGGTCCTGAGCAGATCTGCTGGCCCCTGCTGCAGGAATTAGACAGCAGAGCAGGCAAGGAGTGAGAAATAACACGAGTATTTCTTGCACGGTGTGCTCAGCACTGCTGTTCTTCTGTCTGTACTGACATGACACAAGTGGCCTTTAGCCTGGAACTGAAGGAGGCAGAAATACCTGTGAAAAATACATGCAGGCATT